>NC_060189.1:31348059-31458059 GCF_021184085.1 Oncorhynchus gorbuscha
TTAACACAGATATCACTGTCTCTCTGTGTGTGTGTGTGTGCTCGTAATGAATCTACTCTCCATTTGTTTCAGACGACTGATCGTATTAGTCCCAGTTGTCTTCTGTCCTTAACTCTGTGTGAAAGCAGTTAGCTAAAGAGTAAACTCACTTTGTCAAGCTGGATGGATGGATGGTTGTGTTCTGTTCCTGCCCCCAGGCCAGTAGTGTTGTTTGGTTGTCTTCTGATGCGTTTATTATAGTTTGGTTGATTTGCTATGCAGTATGCGGATTACCATTTATATTAATGTAGATCGATCAATGTCGTTGACATTTAACCTCAGGTTCCCATCAACCATTGCACAGATCGGTTTGTACTTTACCATGATTCAATTTTGGCCCTGACGTTTGATCTAGATGAATCCATGGCAATCCGCATACTGCATAGCAAACCAACCAAACACTCTTTAGCTACCATTGAATGATCACGCAGCTCTCTGGTTGTAGGTCTCTCCCTCCTTCCCTACCAACCGTTTACCCCCTCAGGGCGCGCATGTTAGTACAGTAAGGGCTGGACGATGTGATATGATCACACAATTGACCATTGAAAAGAAGTTATGATCACACAAACATGCTCAAAGGCCTGGCTAGATAAGATATGGTGAGCGTTGCAGACTGGCCTGTTGTATGTGTGAGCCACCATCTGAGAGAAACACTATGTAGGGAATAGTGTGCCATTTGAGGCAATGAAGTTGTAGTTAGATCAATCCTCAGCAGGATGTTGCTGTAGGAGGGCAGTATGGAGCACCCCACAGCTTGGGAACCACTAATCTAAGGCACCAATCGTGTGTGTGTGTGTGTGTGTGTGTGTGTGTGTTCGTCACACAGGAAATTAATTTGATATGGAGTTAAACTGAAAACAGTTTCACAACTTTGCTAAACACAGCTCAAAACTGACATGCTTACAGAAAGCTTGGCCTAGAAGGCAGTGTTACAGTCCCCCACACCAACCCCCAACTATACAGTACAACCTGGCAACTGGACCAAAACGTCTTCTTTCCTTACATTTCATCTGGACCCTATGCTGTTATAAAATATTTGAGTTTTGTACCGTAAGGATTGATAATGCGTTTAAAACACCAGTTTACAAGTGAAAAGACCAGCCATTTTGTGTGTTTGTAGAGCGAATGTGGTGAGACTATTTCTGCATGTCACAAGGGATGGGGTACTCCTGGTGGCATCCCAACCAGGATTAACAATAACTGCCAAATCTAATACTGGTTTAATACATATACCAGCTTAGCCTGGTTTTCAGTCTAAACCTAAAGCATGTCTCATATTTGCTTGCTTAAGCCACCCAGACTGTTCTGGCAGTGCCCCAATTTCATCCAGGAATGGGAGACGGACGTGACGATATTATGATGACTCGCATCCATCCCATTGAGCCCCAAACACAGAACTACACACTGTAGATCAGAGACAGCAGGCAGGGCCCCTATTCACTCACAGGGATCATCTGTGTCTGCATCCCCCGACTCCCCCCTTATATACTCTCCCCAAATTAGATTAGCTCCCAAATAACAATCTCTGTGCGCTGCACCATAAAGAGCCCCACCAAAATGTGGACAATGGGGACATGGGGGGGTGACATTTTTTGGTTCCCTCCTCCTCACCCCGGCTATTGTCTGGAGAGTCAGGGCACTCCACCCCACCCCCACCTCACTGTAACATGACTCCTTCAGTCTCCGATGTGTTACAGGAGAACTGTGTTGTCAGTCAGCTCTCAGGTCCTGCTGTATTATGCCTCAAGTACCTTAAATTCAGAACCTGTGCTTTGTGTAGTTTGGTGTATGTGTGATGCTCTTATCACCCTGCAATTGGACCTATGTATGCCTGTGCCATATATCTTTTGAATGCAGCCTAGTCTAGCTTGCAAAGGCATTAAGCAGATGGTTTTTGACTTGGGTCTGTCTGTAGTTTGGGCAGTGTGGAGTCTCTTGCACGGCATTGCAGCTGAGGCTGGGGTACTCTGATTTGGCCTCCTGGCTCTCATTTTTTCTCAGAGGTGTTCAGTTTCTTCAATGTTCACTGTTGGCTATGGTATTCAGCTGTAAAGCTCTAGAGACCAGCACAAGAGCCACAGGCATTCCCATTCTCCTTTCTTTTATGTTCTCTCATCTCTCCTTTCGTCCTATTCCTTTTCCTACCTAGCACACTTGTTTCCTACGTAGCACACTCTTGCTCGCTCTCACTCTCTCAAGTATTTTCCTCTTTTGTTGTTACCTCTGAAGCCTGGATGTGTGTGGCTCCCCACCCCCCAGTGCAGGAAACCCTCCTGAGACCGCTGCCATGGGAAACAAAAACAAGCCCTCTGACTTATTTAATGTTGAACTCTTGACATTCTCTCTCTGATGCCTGTGCCCTAGATGAGGAGCACCATTCCCAGTCCTAGTGTTTTGGCCATTCTGACCTTTGGCTTGCATGTCGTTTACCTGTATGTGATGGTTGCCCTGTGGTTCAGTGGCTTATGAGCAGAGGAAAGGCTGACCATTGTATACGCTGACCCTCAACACAGAGGCCCCTCAGGGATGTGTGCTTAATTCCCTCCTGTACTCAGTTTACCCACGACTGCATGGCTGCGCACGACTCCAACACCAACTTTGCTGATGACACGACGCTGTTGGGCCTGATCACCAACTAGACCTGGCAGTGTGGTGCCAGGACAACATCTCCCTCAATGTGGGCAAGACAAATGAGCTTATTGCAGGCCACAGGAAACTGAGGGCCATTCACATCAACAGTGCTGTAGTGGAGTGGGTCGAGAGCTTCACGTTCCTCGTTGTCCACATCGCTAATGACCAATAATGATCCAAACACACCAAGACAGTCGTGAAGAGAGCACAATAGTGGAGCGTCAGGGCACTCCACCTCACCCCCACCACACTGTAACATGACTCCTTCAGTCTCAGATGTGTTACAGGAGAACTGTGTTGTCTGTCAGGACTCAGCTCTCAGGTCCTGCTGTATTATGCCTCAAGTACCTTCTATCCAGGACCTGTGCTTTGTGTAGATTGGTGTATGTGTGATGCTCTTATCACCCTGCAAATGGACCCATATATGGCACAGGCATACATATTTTGAATGCAGCCTAGTTTAGCTTGCAAAGGCATTAAGCAGATGGTTTTTGACTTGGGTCTGTCTGTAGATTGGGCAGCCCCCCCCCTCCCCCTCCCTCCGGAGTCTGGAAAGATTTGGCATGGGCCCTCAGATCCTCAAAGTTCTACAGCTGCACCATTGAGAGCATCTTTACTGGCTGCATCACCGCTTGGTTTGGTGTCCAACCGCAAGACGCTACAGAGGGTAGTGCGTATAGGTTGACTAATTAATCGCAATGGCAGATTAATTAGGGCCGATTTTTATTTATTTTTTTTTAAAATTGTTTTTCCCAAGTTTTCATAACAATGGGTAATCTGCATTTTTTGACACAGATTATGGCCGATTAAATTGCACTCTACAAGGAGACTGCGTGGCGGGCTGACTACCTGTTATGAAAGTGCAGCAAGGAGCCAAGGTAAGGTGCTAGCTAGCATTAAACTTATCTTATAAAAACAATCAATCTTAACATGGTCACTAGTTAACTACACATCTTTGATGATATTACTAGTTTATAACCTCTTTGGGATAGGGGGCTGCCCAATCTACAGACAGACTCAAGTCAAAAATCTGTTCTGCCCCTGAACAGGCAGTTAACCCACTGTTCCTAGGCCATCATTGAAAATAAGAATGTGTTCTTAACTGACTTGCTTAGTTAAATAATGTGGCATGCGAAACCCCGAGGGCAAACCATCCAGGTTTTTTCTTTTTTTTGAAGTGACTGTTTTCTATTGGTTTATTATAGGAATCTGCACCTGGTTGCAGTTCCTATGACTTCCACTAGGTGTGAACAGTCTTTGAGAAATACGGCTGTTCAGAATGAGTGTCAAGCCAAGTGTACTCTTTTGTTTGGTGCGCGCTCCAGGTCATGCGCTCCAAGTTGATTTTTATCAGCTATTGAACACAGTATATTCCGTCTTAAATTTAATCGATTAAAAAAATATATGTTTTAGGATACCTAGGGATGTATTAGGAAAGTTGTTTGGACCAAGTTTACAGTTAACTTATTAGATAATTTGGAGTCAAGTTGGGCGAGTTGGAACCAGTGTTTTTCTGAATCAAATAAGCCAAATAAATGGACACTTTGGGGCTATAAAAAGGAGTTTATCAAACAAAAGGACCATTTGTGATATTTCTGGGACATTGGAGTGCCAACAAAAGATCTTCAAAGGTAAGGCATTAATTATATCTGTTATTTCTGACTCATGTCGCACCTGCTTGGTTGAAATTGGATTTTCATGTGTTTGCATGGTGGGGTGCTATCCTCAGATAATTGCATGGTTTGCTTTTGCCGTAAAGCCTTTTTGAAATCTGACTGCATTAACAAGAAGTTTAGCTTTAATTTGGTGTATTGCACTTGTGATTTTTATGAAAGTTAAATATTTCTAATAATTGAATCTGAATTTCGCGCCCTGCAATTTCACCGGATGTTGCGGAACGTCTACCGATAACAGATTCTTGCTTGTCCTGCGTTGCATATAATCGATGTGGTGCCTGTTCATTTGTCACAGCCTACTTCGCCAAACAGCATTCGCGAACAAAGCACTGTCGTTGCACCAATGTGTACCTAACCATAAACATCAAGGCCTTTCTTAAAATCAATACATAAGTATATCTTTTTAAACCTGCATATTTAGTTAATATTGCCTGCTAACATGAATTTCTTTTAAAAAGGGAAATTGTGTCGTCACTTGCATTCACGTGTAACAACACCGGCACAGGATCCGTACATCCGAACATCACCTGCGGGACAGGTACAGGATGGCGGCCCCAACAACTGCCCGAGTTAGCCCAGGAATGCACAATCCCACCATCAGTGCTCAGACGGTCCGCAACAGGCTGAGAGAGGCTGGACTGAAGGCTTGTAGGCCTGTTGTAAGGCAGATCCTCACCAGATATCACCCGCAACAATGTCGCTTATGGGCACAAACCCACCGTCGCTGGACCAGACAGGACTGGCAAAAAGTGCTCTTCACTGATGATTCGCGTTTGTCGTCGAAGGAATGAGCATTACGCCGAGGCCTGTACACTGGAGGGTGATCAATTTGGAGATGGAGGGTCCATCATGGTCTGGGGCGGTGTGTCACAGCATCATCAGACTGCGCTTGTTGTCATTGCAGGCAATGACAACAACTGTGTGCGTTACAGGGAAGACATCCTCATCCCTCATGTGGTACCCTTTCTGATGGCTCATCCTGACATGACCCTCCTGCATGACAATGCCACCAGCCATACTGTTCGTTCTCTGCGTGATTTCCTGCAAGACAGGAATGTCAGTTCTCTGCCATGGCCAGCGAAGAGCCCCGATCGCAATCCCATTGAGCACATCTGGGACCTGTTGGATCGGCGGGTGAGTGCTAGGGCCATTCCCCCCCAGAAGTTTCCGGGAATTAACCCCCCCTTTGTTCAGGGACACAATTCCATTTCTTTTTGTCACATGTCTGTGGAACTTGTTCAGTTTGTCTCAGTTGTTGAATCCTATATCTGTACAAATATTTACACATGTTTGCTGAAAATAAATGCAGTTGACAGTGAGGATGATTTTGTTTTTTTGCTGAGTTTATTTACCCAAGACCCTCAGAGCACTGGGCCGTGTGCAACAGTGTGTCTCTAAAACACTAATCTGACTTATTCGTGATGGCCTCAGTAAGGAGGCCCCAAGAGCGGTCTGAGACCTGATGTACCCTCTCTAATCTAGATAGTTATGGCTGATCTGACATGTATGAAGAACCCCAGGTCTGACTGTGGCGAACCCTCTCTAGTCTAGATCCAGTCCACATCCTGATTTGGCTGAGTTATTTCAGGCCACAGGCAGCCAGTGTGTGTGGGTGGGTTTTCTGTTTTTTGGTATTGATTTCAGATTGCTAAAGGCGTCAGCATGCTTCCGTTCAGCTGGTGGCTAGCCAAACCGAACGCGTGTGCTCACACACACCCTTGAAAGACCTTCGCTTGAAAAAAATTGAGACGCTGTAGACAGTGCTTCAAATCAAATTTTATTTGTCACATACACATGGTTAACAGATGTTAATGCGAGTGTAGCGAAATGCTTGTGCTTCTAGTTCCAACACTGCAGTAATAACCAACGAGTAACCTAACAATTCCACAACTACTACCTTATACACACAAGTGTAAAGGGATAAAGAATATGTACATAAAGATATATATGAGTGATGGTACAGAACGGCATGGGCAAGATGCAGTAGATGGTATAGAGTACAGTATATACATATGAGATGGGTAATGTAGGGTAAGTAAACATATTAAGTGGCATTATTTAAAGTGGCTAGTTATACACTTTTACATCAATTTCCATTATTAAAGTGGCTGGAGTTGAGTCATTATTATTATTAGTATGTTGGCAGCAGCCACTCAATGTTAGTGATGGCTGTTTAACAGTCTGATGTCCTTGAGATAGAAGCTGTTTTTCAGTCTCTCTGTCCCTGCTTTGATGCACCTGTACTGACCTCGCCTTCTGGATAATAGCGGGGTCAACAGGCAGTGGCTCGGGTGGTTGTTGTCCTTGATGATCTTTATGACCTTCCTGTAACATCGGGTGGTGTAGGTGTCCTGGAGGGCAGGTAGTTTGCCCTCGGTGATGCGTTGTACAGACCTCACTACCCTCTGGAGAGCCTTAGTTGTGGACGGAGCAGTTGCCGTACCAGGCGGTGATGCAGCCCGACAGGATGCTCTCGATTGTGCATCTGTAGAAGTTTGAGTGTTTTTGGTGACAAGCCGAATTTCTTCAGCATCCTGAGGTTGAAGTGGCGCTGCTGCGCCTTCTTCACAACGCTGTCTTTGTGGGTGGACCAATTCAGTTTGTCCGTGATGTGTACGCCGAGGAACTTAACTTACTACCCTCTCCACTACCGTCCCATCGATGTGGATAGGGGGGTGCTCCCTCTGCTGTTTCCTGAAGTCCACAATCATCTCCTTTGTTTTGTTGACCTTGAGTGTGAGATTAATTTCCTGACACCACACACAGAGGGCCCTCACCTCCTCCCTGTAGGCCGTCTCAGTGTTGTTGGTAATCAAGCATACAACTGTAGTGTCGTCCGCGAACTTGATTGAGTGGTAGGCGTGCATGGCCACGCAGTCGTGGGTGAACAGGGAGTACAGGAGAGGGCTCAGAAGGCACCCTTGTGGGTCCCCAGTGTTGAGGCTCAGCAGGGTGATTTTTTTTTTTTTTTAACCTACCCTCACCACCTGGGGGCGGCCCGTCAGGAAGTCCAGTACCCAGTTGCACAGGGCGGGGTCGAGACCCAGGGTCTCGAGCTTGATGACGAGTTTGGAGGGTACTATGGTGTTAAATGCTGTGTTGTAGTTGAACAGCATTCTCACGTAGGTATTCCTCTTGTCCAGATAGGTTAGGGCAGTGTGCAGTGTGGTAGCGATTGCGTCGTCTGTGGGGTGGTAAGCAAATTGGATTGGGTCTAGGGTGTCAGGTAGGGTGGAGGTGATATGGTCCTTGACTAGTCTCTCAAAGCACTTCATGATGACTGAAGTGAGTGCTACGGGGCGGTAGTCGTTTAGCTCCGTTACCTTAGGTTTCTTGGGAACAGGAACAATGGTGGCCCTCTTGAAGCATGTGGGAACAGCAGACTGGGATAGGGATTGATTGAATATGTCCGTAAACACACCAGCCAGCTGGTCTGCGCATGCTCTGAGGGCTCGTCTGGGCCTGCAGCCTTGCGAGGGTTAACACGTTTAAATGTTTTACTCACGTCGGCTGCAGTGAAGGAGAGCCCGCAGGTTTTGGTAGCGGGCCGTGTCAGTGGCACTGTTGTCCTCAAAGCAAGAAAAAAAGTTTAGTCTATCTGGGAGCATACTTCCTCAAAGTAGTCTCAATTTATCTGAACTTGAGTTCTGTCATTAATTTTGATGTTTTGTCGGAGATCTTAGTTGCGCAATTTTTCATCTAAGATGTTTGATGCAGTATTTCTCCAAAGAATGTGCATGATAACGAGTCGAAGAATCCCTACTGCTGACCAATCACCGACGAAGTGGTGTGAACTTTGGCTACTGATTTGGCTTGCCTTAAGAAAAAATGTTGTTTGCCCGAAGAGCTGAGAGAACCCTTACCAAAGTACAAAATGTCACAAAATGACGTCATAATATATGCACAAACTGTTTCTGCTGAAAAGCATGTGGGAAATGTCTGTCTGCATTTAATTGCCATATGGGCCATTTCTGCCATGCCTATCAAAATACAGTTAACAAACATAGTCATCTGTTTTACTTTAACACAACATTTGCTGCCAACCTGTTCTCTGTGGCACTGGGCCCAAACATTAGAGCAACAAAATCAGGGTCATACACCCCATGGATGGGTGACTTGGCTTCTTCTGTTCATAGCTTCAGGGGTCTGCTGCCACTGGGCTATAGAAGCAACGATGCAGGCACTGACTGGTTGCCAGCAGCCAGGTTGCCCTAGGCTGTAGAGACGGGTGTACTGTACTCTGTAAAGGCACTAGACTAGCATCAGCTCGAGCCCTGCTTGTACCCCATAGGGGCTTGGTCATCAAGTCATCCCATCCCGGTCAACCCATGACTTATCACACCGACATCCAGACCTCTACACTCTCCACTCATAGGGACAGGATCATGTCAACCAGCTCTGGCCCTCAGACCTTCACAGCACACTCAGCAGAGGAGAATGGAACAGCTGGGGAGGGTTCCACAAGACTGCGTCCCCTCAATGGACACTGGGGGAGGGGGTAGGGGAGTTCAGGGGAGGTGTCATTGTACTCGGTCAATAAAGGCGAGCAGGAGTGGGGGGCAGGGTTATCATGGTGGCAGGAATGCCTCTTTCCAGCCTGCTGTTGCATTCACACTGAATGAGGAGTTAGGTGGGTGTATTGGCTCTGAGAGAGAGACGCACACAGTGGGATTTATCAAGTGTGGGTTCTCGGACATTGCTTCAGTCTTTGTTTTTCTTTTCAACTGGGATGTCCTTGTCCCAGGTCTTTTGGCAAGAAGCCTTAATGCATTCTGGGCTATGAAATATGTCAGACGGCCCAAAATAATATTTTTATGTTTATGAATGATTTCTCATTCATTTGTTACAGAGAAAAGTCATTGAAATGTGAACAGCGGCGAACCTCCCAGTCAGCCTAGTGTTTGTTGCTGTCATGTGGCTGGGAAGACTAGGCACCCTATTTACTCACTCTGTCAAGTTTGAGCGTTTCTTTAATCCAGTGTTGAATAAGTTCTATACCAGCTCTGTTCCTTCACTCTGTCGTCTGTTTTCTGTACAGTATATTTGTATCTGCACGGACAGTTATTCCCCATCTCTCAGTCTGTATGGTTTTACAAAGTGTATGTGATACTCTGTGGTTAGTGACTTAACTGTAGACTAGACGCCCAGGTGAGAAATAATTCACCACCCTGCGATTAGAATTCTGAAGCTCTGATTGCAGCCACTGGAGCTCGGCTGATGCAATCATCAGTGCAGAGAGAAGCTTTCTGCATTATTTCAGAAGTGTTCACAGAATGACAATGTTAAAATGTATAGATATGAGTGCTTACAGATGTAGTCCATGCTGTGAGGAAGGCTGTCTTCCCCACAGGGAATATGGTGCAGGGGGTCAATTATCAAGGGAGATGGGCTGCGTACATTGGGAATTTTAATTGACAAGTTGTTTCTCTCTCATGTGTACACACACACACACACACACACACACACGAGTGTGCTTAGCTGTGTTATTGATCATAGCCTGGGTCAGTGGTCAGACCAAGGGGGGCATAGGGTATGCACTTTTTAAATAGGTTGCTGGTACATGATGAAATTCTCACTCACCAGGCTGTAATATTCAACAATGGCTATTGATCCACTCTCTGGGATTTTTTTACTGCACATCCACTCAACCAAATTTGAGATAGAAAAAAAGATTGACATAACATTCTTTATTTGGTATGGAAATGGTATACACATTACTGCACCTTTTTTATACACTATTACACGTCCTTTAAAAGTACATTTGAATGATATTGAAGGACCTGGACCTTGAAAAATGCTTTATTTTTTAAAATTCACTGTGACAAAACCAACCAAGATAGCCAGTGTGTACCCTGTGACGGAGGCAGGTCCTAATCTGTTTCCGGTGCTGCCTGGTAATATCTTCAGTTATTTTGCTGTTTGTTTAGGTAGGTATGGTGGCAGCAGTTGGGTGCAGGGTGTTGGTTTGTCACACTGCCAGACTGTTCCTAGTTGTGACACCCTCGAGGGTCTCCGGCTAGTTGATTGTGTCCCTAGGCTATTGCAGAGTTCTGGTGCACAACATTACCAGTTAGCTGCTAGCATACACCTGAAAGAAACGTCCCTTTTTCAGGACCGTGTATCAAAGATAATTTGTAAAAATCCAAATAACTTCACAGATCTTCACTGTAAAGTGTTTGAAAAGGCATGGGAAACTGTCTTTTAATGAACCATAAACAATTAATGAACATGCACCTGTGGAACCTTAAGACACTAACAGATTAGCCGGTAGGCAATTAAGGTCACAGTTATGAAAACGTAGGACACTAAAGAGGCCTTTCAACTGACTGGTAAAATGCCAAAAGAAAGATGCCCAGGGTCCATGCTCATCTGTGTGAATGTGCCTTAGGCATGCTGCAAGGGGGCATGAGGACTGCAGATGTGGCCTGGGCAATAAATTGCAATATCCGTACTGTGAGACACTTAAGACAGCGAGACAGGATGACAGCTGATCATCCTCGTTGTGGCAGACCACGTGTAATACCTGCACAGGATCGGTACATCCGAACATCACCTGTGGGACAGGTACAGGATGGCAACAACTGCCCGAGTTAGCCCAGGAACGCACAATCCCTCCATCAGTGCTGAGACTGTCCGCAATTGGCTGAGAGAGGCTGGACTGAGGGCTTGTAGGTCTGTTGTAAGGCAGATCCTCACCAGACATCACAGTCAACAACGTCACATATGTTCACAAACCCACCTTTGCTGGACCAGACAGGACTGGCAAAAAGTGCTCTTCACTGACGAGTCACGGTTTTGTCTCACCAGGGGTGATGGTCAGTCGCGTTTATCATCAAAGGAACGAGTGTTACACGGAGGCCTGTACACTGGAGCGAGATCGATTTGGAGATGGGCTGTCATGGTCTGGGGTGGTGTGTCAGTGTCACCGGACTGAGCTTATTCTTATTGCAGGCAATCTCAACGCTGTGCATTACAGGGAAGACCTCCTCCCTCATGTGGTACCCTTCCTGCAGGCTCATCCTGACATGACCTTCCAGCATGGCAATGCCACCAGCCATACTGCTCGTTCTGTGTGTTTTCTGCCATGGCCAGCGACGAGGCCGGATCTCAATCCAATTGAGCACGTCTGGGACCTTTTGGATAGAAGGGTGAGGGCTAGGGCCAGATACTGACTGTTACTTTTCACCTCCCCCCTAATGTTCAGGGACAAATTATTCAATTTCTGTTAGTCACATGCCTGTGGAATTTGTTCAGTTTGTCTGTTGAATCTTATGTTCATACAAATATTTACACATGTTAAGTTTGCTGAAAATAAATGCAGTTGACAGAGGATGTTTATTTTTTTGCTGAGTTTATAATGTGCTTGTGCGGCCTCACCATAGTACAAGAGCTTCATACTTACTGTAGGGCTTCCTTAACGCAGCAGCAGCACTGTTTATAGACTATAGTGTCGTCTTCTCCTCAGGAAAACTGTTTTGGGTGTGGTCCCTTCCTCTTATAGTAACCTGGTCATGGAGCTCTGTCTATACCTCCCATTGTTTAGTGTACAAATACAATACATTGTTTACGGAGTACAACTAAAATACAGTACATTGGAATAGAATGGGGGAAGGGAATTTCTTTATTTTAAGTGCTATACCTAAATGTCAACTGGAGGTGTACCTGTGAATGTATTTCAAGGCCTACCTTCAAGCTCTGTGCCTCTTTGTTTGACATCATGGGAAAATCAAAAGACATCAGCCAAGACCTCAGGAAAAAAAAATTGTAGACCTCTACAAGTCTGGTTCATCCTTGGGAGCAATTTCCAAGCGCCTGACGGTACCATGTTCATCTGTACAAACATTAGTACGTAAGTATAAACACCATGGTACCACTTAGCCGTCATTCTGCTCAGGAAGGAGATGCGTTCTCTCTCCTAGAGATGTACTTTGGTGCGAAAAGTGCAAATCAATCCCAGAACCGCAACAAAGGACCATGTGACGATGCTGGAGGAAATGGATACAAAAGTATCTATATCCACAATAAAAAGAGTCCTATATCGACATAACCTGAAAGGCCGCTCAGCAAGGAAGAAGCCACTGCTCCAAAACCACCATAAACAAAAAAAAGCCAGCCTACGGTTTGCAACTGCACATGGGGACAAAGATCATACTTTTTGGAGAAATGTCGTCTGGTCTGATTAAAACAAAAATAGAACTGTTTGGCCATAGTTACCATTGTTATATTTGGAGGAAAAATGGGGATGCTTGCAAGCTGAAGAACACCATCCTAAGCGTGAAGCACGGGGGTGGCAGCATCATGTTGTGGGGGTGCTTTGCTGCAGGAGGGACTGGTGTACTTCCCAAAATAGATGGTGTCATGAGGTAGGAAAATGATGTGGATATATTGAAGCAACATCTCAAGACATCCGCCAGGAAGCTAAAGCTTGTTCGTAAATTGTTCTTCCAAATGGACAATGCCCCCAAGCATACTACCAACGTTGTGGTAAAATGGCTGAAGGACAACAAAGTCAAGGGATTGGAGTGGCCATCACAAAGCCCTGACCTCAATCCTATAGAAAATGTGCTGGCAGAACTGAAAATCGTGTGTGAGCAAGGAGGCCTACAAACCTGACTCAGTTACACCAGCTCTGTCAGGAGGAATTGGCCAAAATTCACCCAACTTCTTGTGGGAAGCTACCCTAAACATTTGGACCAAGTTAAACAATTGTAAAGGCAATACTACCAAATACTAATTGACTGTATGTAAACTTCTGACCCACTGGGAATGTGATGAAATAAATAAAAGCTGAAATAAGTCACTCTACTATTATTCTGACATTTCACATTCTTAAAATAGTGGTGATCCTAAGACAGGGAATGTTTACTAGGATTTAATGTCAGGAATTGTGAAACTGAGTTAAAATGTATTCGGCTAAGGTGTATGTAAACTTCCAACTTCAACTGTATGTGGTGCTTTGAAGCAGCCCTGGCAAAGTGGATGGATGCAGTAGTCCTGCTGTTCTCGTGGGCTGTCTGTGCTGAGGGGAGAGTCTTTGTGATTAGGAGAGAGCGAGGCCTGGGGGAACATTCTGACTGACGTTACTGTGTCGAGCCCAGCACTGGTGCGGAGCTACCTAGCCTGCCTCTGCTGTCTCCTTGATCTTGGTTGGTTGGGGTGGAGGAGAGGAGGCTGAAGCTCTCCTCTCTGCTTTTGTCTCAACCTTTCACTTGTGCTTGCTTTCACTTGCTGACTCTTCTCACTCCTAATGACGTACATGTAGAATTTGAAACACTTGGTTTACAGCTCCTTCATCAGTTTTATGTGAACAGGCTAATCGGTCTCCAATGAACCATCTCATTTATGTATAAAGCCCTTCTTACATCAGCTGATATCTCAAAGTGCTGTACAGAAACACAGCCTAAAACCCTAAACAGCAAGCAATGCAAGTATAGAAGCACCATCAAGCCAAAGGTCCAGAAAAACAAACAAAAACACATGGCCTATGGATATCCTAGATTGCAGCGCTCTGTATTGTTCTGCATAGCAACAGAGGAACAGGAAATGGGGCCCAGGCATTGATTTTTATTTTAATATATGATTTTTTTTTTTTTTTTTACCCAATATTTCTGGCCGTTGATCTTTTTTTGACCCTCCCAACACATCTTCAAAGCCATTCCTCCCAATGATTGTTCCCTAATGTTACTGAGCTGTAGATGATGATCATGAAGTCCTTTTCTTTCTCTTCCCCACTTCCCTGTTTAAACAAAGGTAGATTTTACAGTGGAGGAGAGGACTGTTGTCAAGGGACACGTCTACCTATTGCACAATACACACCTGCGCACACGAAGGGATGAGGTCAGCCAAAAACTATTTTTGTTATTGTACTGAAGGAGTTATCATTGTTGGGTGGGTAATGGAGAGAGGGTAGGAGAGGAGAGATTTGACTCCAGTACCTGAACATGACCTCACCTGTTCCCGCAGGCTGAAATCGATCTGCACTTATCAATAATGTAAACCAGACCTCTTTTTGTTAGTGTGTCCCAGCCTGTTTTCCACTAACATGGCTGATAAACCAGCTCAGTGTGAACACTGTGTTGTGTTCAGTTGGGCCTACCATAGCATCTCCATCACCTTTTTAAACGGTTAACCTGAAAATATAAGTCCAGGTAGTCCCTCTCTCCCTTTTTGTCATTTCAGTTATACACTTTTTATTTTATTTGTGCCTAATGATTATGACCCAGTACTGGAAAAACCAGGCAAATATCTCCATCAATAAGGTCTAGTTAGTCTTGAAGGCACCATCTGCCTGGCTGTTGTCATGTTTAATTTACACTGGTTTGGTTTCTCTTATGCTGATTGAGATGACTTGGACTAGCTGACAGCAGGAGTTGACCAGGCAAAGAGAATATGCTTTCTAAATGACCCTATTCTCTTTATAGTGTGCTACATTTGACCAGAGCCTCGTCAAAAGTAGTGCACTATAAAGGGAATATGGTGCCATTTGGGGCGCAGACAGAGATGGCTAGGGAACTCTATTTAGCTATGCATCATAGCCAACACCTGCAGCTACTGTTAGTGTTCTCACTGGCCCATGCTCCAGAGGGTAAACCGGTAGGCAGCCGGTCTCAGAGCTGCCGTTCTCCCTCAGGTTCCTCTCGATGATCACCTGCCTGCTGAAACATGATGGCTTGAGCCTGTAACACACTGTAACACCTCTTCAAACCCCCAGTGCTAGCCATATTATACTAATCTTGTAATGGGACATTGTTTAATGGTGTTGCTTCCCTAAATTGATCTATTTTAAGTAGCCATTCAATTGAGGTTTTCTAAAAAGGCCTGAGGGTGTGTGACGGATAGAACGTAAGCCTGTGTTTGAATATTGATGAGGTGTAACAGAATAACAGCCATATGGGGCCCTCTAGTCAGACAGTCTTGTGTTTTTATGGCCATAAGAGGCTCCAGTCCAGATGCACCATGCTTATTTACTAATGTTGCCCCCAAACCCAAGCATCTGTTAATAAGAGGTAGTAAAGTGTTATTTAATCGATATCTTTATTGAGCAAGGTAGAGTTCCCACAGTTACGAAACATGCTAGAGTGATCCCTATCCACAAGAAGGGCAGAAACACCAACAAGGGCAACTATAGATGTGTCTATTTTGAGTGTGCTGTCTAATAGAGCAAGAGTAATATTCTTTGTCTTGGTCCGGGTTTAGAAAGTCCCACTCCCACTTAACATACTTTGTTAGGGGAGGCGCGAGAGAGCGTGTGCAAGTCAGGGGGTCAGAACAGCAGGTCCTGGACAATATGGCACGACCTGTGAACAGGTTAGTGTTCCATAGCCGCAGGCAAAACACCAGAAACTGGATCAGTAGCACGAGAAAGTAGCACGACTGATGAACAGGTTAGGGTTCCATAGCTGCAGGCAAAACAGCAGAAAGTGGATCAGCAGCACAACCAGGTGGACTGGGGACAGGAACAGCCAGGAGTCATCAGGCTATGTTGTTCTGAGGCATGGTCCTAGGGCTCAGATCCTCCGGGAGGGGGGAGAGGGAAAGTGAGAGATGGGAGAGTACCTAAGATTACATAGGACAGACAAGACATGAGAATTGCACCAGATATGACAGACCTGATTCTAGCCCCCCGGCATATAGACTATTGCGGCATATAGACTATTGCAGCATAGATACTGGAGACTGAGACGGGAGATCGGGGAACACTGTGGCCCTGTCCAATGTTAGCCCCGGACAGGGCCAACCAGGCAAGATAAAAACGCAAACACTTTGCCAAATAACTTTCTCCACACCACTAAAGGGATATCAACAGACCACTAACTTACTACCCTGAGATGAGGTTGAGTATAGCCCACGTAGATCTCCCCCACTACATGAGCCTGAGGACAGGAAAGGCAGGCCAATGTCTGAGCCCCCGTAATGGGGTCAGAGGCAGAGAATCTCAGTAGGGAGAGGGGAGCTGGCCAGGCAGAGACGGCAAAGGTGGTTTGTCACTCCAGTGCCTTGTCATTCACCTTCACACCCCTGGGCCAGACTACACTCAAAACATCGGACCTACTGAAGAGATGTCTTCAGTAAAGACTTAAAGGTTGAGACTGAGTCTGCGTCTCTCACGTGGATCGGCAGACCATTCCATAAAAATGTACCTCTAGTCAAAATCTCTGCCTCCAGCTGTTTGCTTAGAAATTCTAGGAACAATAACGAGGCCTGTGTCTTGTGACTGTAACGTACGTTTAGCTATATACTGCAGAACCAAATTGGTGAGATGGGTAGGAGCAAGTCCTTAATTTATACTTTAGCAGTAAAACCTCAATCAGCCCTAGCCTTGTTAACAGGAAGCCAGTGTAGTGGCTAGCGCTGGAGTAATATAACATTTTGGGGTTCTAGTCAAGATTCTAGCAGCCATATTGAGCACTAGCTGAAGTTTGAGTTATCTAATCTTGATGTCACAAAATAATGGATTAGCTTTGAAAAAAAAAGTTAGATTTTTGAAATGTTAAAGATTTAAATATTTTTAGTTTGTCAAAAGGGAAATCAGGGTCCAGAGTAATGCCCAAGTCCTTCAGTTTTATTAGAGATGACTGTACAACCATTGAGATTCATTGTCAGGTCTGACAGCAGGTCTTTGTTTCTCGGGACCTAGAACTAGCGTCACTGTTTTGTTTAAGTTTTACTTTTAAACATTTGCTGCCATCCACTTCCTTATGTCTGGAACACAGGGTAGGCAATTTTGGGGCTTCACCATGTTTGATCGAAATGCACTGCTTGTGTGTCATCTGCATAGCAGTGAATGTTGACGTTGTGTTTCCGAATGACATTACCAAGCGGTAAGATGGAGAACAGTAGTGGTCTTAGAAGGGAACCTTGAGGAACACCGAATCATCCACAGAGACTAACTGATATATTTCTGACAGATCAGATCTGAACTTGTCTGTGTAAATCAAATGTGGTTTCCAATCCCCCCCAAAAGAATTTTGGGCTCGAATTGGTGTTGAATGCAGGATTAAGGTCAAGGAGCATGAAGATACACACGTTAACGATATGAAATCAGTCTGCTCTCGTAATTGATTTTGTATGCAGATGACTCTGCTCTACTGGTATCCCATAAGAACAAACCCTCAGTGGAAAAGATCCTTAGTGCAGAGTTATCCAATATCAGTAAATGACTTTCAGAAAATCTTTCTCTGCATATTGGAAAAAACAGAATCCAGGGAAAAGCTTGAAGGTCACCTGGTTTTAGTGTCCGCGTGGGCAACTCGGTGGTTACACAAAAAGCCTCGGTCAGCTACCTCTGTCAGCTACCTTGGGTGTGAATTGAATGTGTACTTGACTGGTGACACTGGCATTCTATCTCGAACCTCAAAATATCTTGATGGTGACATCCTAAAGACTCTGGCAGGTGTGCTAGTGCACGCATAATCAAAGTGATACTGAACATCATGGTTCGCCAGCATCCCTAAACAGCTAAAAAATAAGCTACAGACCAGCCAAAACAAGCTGGTGGAAACTGTACTTAACTCCCTCCTCGTACTCATCGAAGGTCAAGCATTTTAAACCGCTAGTCTGGCTATCTGGTAAGATCACCTTTTTTTATATACTGGCAAGGTTGAGTGGAACAAACTACCACAGCAACTCAAAGCCATGCCGAGCATAACTTTATTTTAAAATAATGTAAAAATCTGGCTGATCAAGGAATGGAACAATTGTTTCATGTCTGGATCTATGTTATGTATTTGCGCCATGGAATTTATGGACTACCAAGGGAACTAAGGACAGGCAACACCTGGTGACATTTTCACTGAGCTGCTGCTAGTGTAAGATGAGGAGCCTAGCAGGCAGTTAGACTCTGCTCTGTTCTGCTGTTTCTTAACCGATCTTGTGCTCTGACTTTCTAGTTCAGTGCATTTGAAACAGAGAAGTGGGGGGTGTTTTTTGTGTTCGAGGTTTCTCAGGATGACATGGGTAACAAATAGAATGACCAACGGTTTTTACCTGACAATAGAGCTGTAGCTAGGCTGGGGCCTCTGCCAAGGGTCTGCTGCAATGTAAGGGAGGGAGAGTCAAAGTGGTCATTACCCCACACCACCACCATCCAGCCCCTCTATACAGAAGGCCCCTCCCTTGTAGTGGTGGCAGGCCCTTTGATTCTCCCCCAGGCCGGTCTAATCTAATGCCTCCAGAGTCCAGTGAAACCTCTATGGGAAGGAAAAGGAGTAAAGATGTCATAGTAACTTCAGTGCCAATGCTCTCTTGCTATCGCTCTCACTCTTTTTCTCTCGCTCTCTCTCTCACATTGAGGCTAACCTGACCCTAATCTTTCAGTTTTCCCTTTTTACATATCCTGCAGTATTACCTGAAGACTGTTTTAATTCAAGCAGATTTCAGTTAAATTCTCCCAACGAGTCAAGTTGTTCACTTTACTACAATGAGTTGTTTGAAGCACGTGCCTGGGGTTTACAGCTATAACCATTACAGGTGACCTACCAGTGTCAAGTTGTGTGGGTGTAATGTTTTCTATGTAGGTGTGTGTTTGAACGAGGAGCTAAGGTCATTTGGACGTGTTGGGTCTGGTTTACTGTGTCTGTGTGATGTGTTATAGCTTGTTACCAAGGTGTCCATTGTTCTTCTGGTCCATTCTCACACAGACCGACATTGAGCATTTCGTTTGTTACCCATGTGACAAACGAGAGAACAAACAGTACGTATTTGCAAGCACATGTATGTATGCGATTGTGTTCCTTCCTGATTCCTAACGTGTAACGTTCTGTGATTTAAAAAAAATAAGAATTTTAAAATATTTTTTTTGTATGTTATTACAACCCTGCCCATATTCTTTCTCACTAGGAGATTGTTACAGCTAGGCACTGCATTGGTTACTGTATGAACTCCCCTCCTCCCCAAAACGTGTTCTCTACAAACTGAAAATGGTCCTTCTTTCCATCAATATTTCCTGTCTGTGTTTAATACGTTTCCCTTTCGCACCTTGCTGTGGGTCCCTGTTCAAGCTCTGTTAGCGACTTCACCCTTCAAATTCATGCCGGTGGAAGCTTCCTGTTCTGTTCTAGCTGGAGTCTGTGGCTTTATTAGTTAGCCTAGTTAACCCCTGCACTGCGTTACAAGTCAATACAGGACTTCTGCTGCAATGTTTTCCTTCCTCTGGTCCTGCTCTTACTTAATCCGGTATGTTCTCCTCTGTGTTTTCAGGACTGTCTCCAGCAGCTCATCCTGATGACTCTGCCTAATGTGCTGACCATCGCGAAGGACCCCCTCTCAGGTACTGTAGTGCTCATTCTCTTGTTCACAAACTCACAACAATCCTCAGGTAGCTATGCCTCTAAATCCAGTTGGCCAGCTGGCTAGTGCAATAGGTAAGGTAGGGGTCCCCATCTCTTGTTCACACTCACAATAAGTGCTTACAAATGCCTTTTAAGTATTCCCTTGTAATCTCGGTCCAGATACTGTACTGTATGAGGGCGTGTTGGGGTGGAAAGGATGCACATGTTGTGGCCTTTTACTGGGGTCAGTCAGGAAGTGGGAAAGGCAGGAAAAGTCCGTTGGAGCCCTTCTATCTGTAGGAGGCTAATCAGGCCATGGAGAGTGCTGAGTGTGTGGTCTCTCCGGTCTGGTGTCGACAACCTCTCCAGGATAGACCTGATGTGGCTATGGAGACAGTCAGACCTTATATAGTGGTGTGGAAAGGTCAGAGGCCTGCTGTCTGCAGGATACAGGTATTGCTGGGGATAGTTCACCTAAGGCTACTATGGTATATTGAGCCTTGATGGGACCAACTCATCTTTTATGAGAAGGAAGAGTTGTTTTTGTTCATCTAATTTTAATCCCTGAACCCAGAACCGTATATGGGGTACACTACTGTCATGAGAGTTTAAATCTAGCTAGTGTGGTTCATGCCGTCTCTGTCCCTTATGACTTTTTTGAAACTCTACCTAGCTAGATGACTCCATAATGCAAGTTCACACATACTGTATGTAGTTCACACACATACGGAATGTAGTTCATGCATGTACTTGCAGTGCGCTACTGTATGCATGACTGAATAAAAGGAACACCAGACCAGTTATTTCTATGGCTTTTGTAACGGCTGGCGTGAGAGTAGAGTATCTTCAGGATAATGACGTCATGTTTGAAGTGTTCAGCTTCACCGCCAGACATTGTTGTTCCTTCTCCTCCCGGTGGCTAGGCCTTTCATGGGCTGGGCCACTACCATGCCGCTCGCACGCTTGTTTTGCATGTTGGTTCCTGCAACTGTCTGTCAGACACACAAATAACTTATCAGGACCCATGTGGCTTGTTTTTTTTCTTTTTTCTTCCTGCCGGGTCAAAGTTATCTAGATCTAGGCCTCTTGATTGGTTCCGTATGAAAATGTGTTTAGTAATCAAGGACAATAGTGATCTAACATTGAGTGGTGGAGTTGTTGGGAGGCTTTAGCTGTAAGCCAGCCTTGGTATGTGAACTGAATCTCAATATTGCTTAATGGGGTATGTGTTAATATTATTGTGTGGATTGATGGACTTGTGTGGACTATCTTTGTATGGAATGGCCTCAGGAAGTTAGGAAGTCACGGAAAAGCTATGTTAAGTGTAGATTAGAAACAGTGAAAAGCTTCTCTCAGGGTTACACCACTGCCTGCCCTGTCTACCTCTTTTGTCTTTTTAGTTGGTCTCAATGGAATAAGGGCAGAGCTGGGTTGCAGACAGGGTCTCCATGGCAACAGTGTTGCCCTTTCCCCAGAGTGTTGATCAAGCTTTTTTGAAGTCCCTTCCAGGCCCAAGGACACACACACACACACACACACACACAGCTGATCCCAGACAAACCCTGCACAAAACAACATGGTAAATAGTTTTTTTTAAACAATCATATGAGTCTTTTAAAAAGGAAGGGCTTGCTAGATCCACAAAAACACCCAAACCTAATCCTGAGCTGTGGCAGATTTTAATGATTGACCCACTAACTGATGGCTCCTAACCATCAGTGATGGGAGAGATCTTCCAGCCCACTGGTGTAAGAACTGGGGGGATGGGAGAGGTCCACAAAACTCTCACTTGGGATTTGCTGCCTGCCTGGCAGGTTGACATTTATTGGGATGACGCTTGTCATTTCCCTTATGATTGATGAGGACCTTCATATTGCAAATGGACGGTCCCTTACTGGACGTCTGCAAGTGTTATTAAAATAGGCTGAACTCCTCAGGTCGTCCCCCTGGGCCCGGTGTTCCGGGAAGTAAAAAAGAAAATGTGTTTCCTGGACAATTGGTTTCAGCAATAACAAATTCTAATAAAAAATAATTCTGCCCTTCTGGAAAATTCCACTGGCTGTATATGGCAAATGGACATTTCCTCACCAAATGGACATGACCGTTTCTCGTAAACAACAGACTTCAAACAAAACTCTGTGAGCACAGAGGTGGCCAAATGTACTTTTAGCCCAGAAACAATATGGCATCGAGGCCACAACACTGAGTTAATGGACATTTTGTAGGATTAAATATTGAAGACAGTGCAAATTTGACCGCTTCACGTCAAAGTATATAAACCTACGGTGTAAGGAAAATTACAGTTGAAGTCGGAAGTTTACATACACCTTATCCAAATTTAAACTCAGTTTTTCAAAATGCTGACATTTAATCCTGGGTCAGAAGTTTACATACACTCAATTAGTATTTGGTAGGATTGCCTTTAAATTGTTTAACTTGAGTCAAATGTTTTGGGTAGCCTTCCACAAGCTTCCCACGAGGTTGGGTGAATTTTGGACCATTCCTCCTGACAGAGCTGGTGTAACTGAGTCAAGTTTGTAGGCCTCCTTGGTCGCACAAGAAACATGTTGGTATTACAGACTCCGACAGGTTGAAAATGTCAGTGAAGACATTTGCCAGTTGGTCAGCGCATGCTCGGAGCACACGTCCTGGTAATCCATCTGGTTGGGGTTTGTACGTACGGTGACATCATCTTTGCCCTTATTGATGAAGTCAGTGACTGATGTGGTGTACTTCTCAATGCCATTAGAAGAATCCCGGAACATTTTCCAGTCTGTGCTAGCAAAACAGTTCTGTAAGCTTAGCATCTGCTTCATCTGACCACTTTCTTATTGACCGAGTCACTGGTGCTTCTTGCTTTAGTTTTTGCTTGTAAGCAGGAATCGGGAGGATATAACTGTGGTCAGATTTGCCAAATGGAGGGCGAGGGAGAGCTTTGCATGAGTCTGTGGAGTAAAGGTGGTCTAGAGTTTATTTTTACAAAAATAAATAAATAATTCAATTCTTCCTCTGGTTGCACATGTAAAGTGCTGGTAGAAATTCGGTAAAACTGATTTAAGTTTCCCGGCGTTAGTCACTGGCCACTAGGAGTGCCGCCTCCTGGGTGAGTTTTCTTGCTTATGGCCTTATACCGCTAATTGAGTGCTGTCTTAGTGCCAGCATCGGTTTGTGGTAGTAAATAGACAGCTACGAAGAATATAGATGAAAATGCTCTTTAATAGTGTGGTCTACAGCGTATCATGAGATACAAAACATTGAGACTTCCTTAGATTTCATGCACCAGCTGTTTACAAATATTCATAGACCGCCAACCCTGGTCTTACCAAAGGCCGCTGTTCTATCTTGCCAAGAAAGCTTAAACCCCCCCAGCTATATGTTATTCATGTTGTCGTTCAGCCACGAATTGGTGACACATAAGATGTTAGTTTTTCATGTCCCGTTGGTAGGATATACGTGATCGTAGTAAGCCTATTTTATTTGCCGTTGGCTAATAGGGCGTTGTATGTTGGGGCGGCAGGTAGCCTAGTGGTTAGAGTGTTGGACTAGAAACCGAAATGCTGCAAGATCGAATCCCCAAGCCAACAAGGTAAAAATCTGTCGTTCTGCCCCTGAACAAGGCCGTCATTGAAAATAAGGATTTGTTCTTAACGGACTTGCCTAGTTAAATGAAGGTAAACAAAATGTAATAAAAATGGGACCTATGGTAAAGTGAGATTACCCCACTTGCCGTCGGATCCTTACAAGGCACCCAGACCTTCGCCTTCGATGTCTCTTTCTCCTGCAAATGACTGGGATGAGGGGCCTTGTGGTGCATCTGAAGTAAATCCTTTCCGCCCGACTCGCTAAAGAAAAAGTATTCCTCCAGTACGGGTTGAGTAATCGCTGTCTTGTTATCTAGAAGCTATTTTCGGTCATATGATATTGTACAAAATAAGTTACAAATAACGTGAAAAAACACACACAATAGCACTTGGTGAGGGGATCGTAAAACGCCAGCCATCTCCTCCGGCTCCATCATAGTGTTAAATTAGACTGGGGTGCCACTAAGGTTAGGGAAAGGGTTAGATTTAAAATGATTAGAGTGTCAGATAGTGACTGCCCTGCAGAGTTGTGGGATGTAAACCAAAATCGAATCTGAGCTCAAAATCAATTGGCTATAAGGAAAGGGTGTTTTAATCAGTTATATCTTCATCTTTCATCTTCAACAGGCAAGGGCATGGAGGAGGTGAAGAGACTGCTGCTGTTGATCCTAGGCTGTGCTGTACAGGTAACATAGCCATTTCTAACATATTAAACAGATTTTAAACAGATTTTCTTTATTGCAAAATTGATTTGATCTCAATGATAATCTGAATGAATAAAGTTAAAATTACAAAACATTAACAAACCCTTTTAATTGAGCCAATCAGGTAGGCCTACTTTAGAATTGGATTCCCAATTGAAGACTGAGTCAGTGTAGAAGCAGTCAGTCATCCTGTTATTATACTGTAAACTATCGGCTTTGGCAAACTTTATACATATTGTGTGTGTTCAGTACCAGTCAAAAGTTTGGACACAACTACTCATTCAAGGGTTTTTCTTTATTTGTACTATTTTCTACATTGTAGAATAATAGTGAAGATATCAAATCTACACATGGAATCATTGTTGTAACCAAAAAAAGTGTTAAACAAATCAAAATATATTTGAGATTTTTCAAAGTAGCCACCCTTTGCCACGATAACAGCTTTGCACACTCTTGGTATTCTCTCAACCAGCTTCATGAGGAATGCTTTTCTAATGGTCTTGAAGGAATTCTCACATATGCTGAGCACTTGTTGGCTGATTTTCCTTCACTCTGCGGTCTAACTAATCCCAAACCATCTCATTTGGGTTGAGGTCGGGGGTTTGTGGCCAGGTCATCTGATGCAGCACTCCTCACTCTCCTTTTTGGTCTAATTGCCCTTAAATAACTTGGAGATGTGTTTTGGGTCATTGTTCTGTTGGAAAATAAATTATAGTCCCACTAAGCGCAAACCAGATGGGATGGCGTATATCTGCAGAATGCTGTGGTAGCCATGCTGGTTAAGTGTGCCTTGAATTCTAAATAAATCTGTGTCAACAGCAAAGAACCATTACACCACTTCCTCCATGCTTCAGACCAAAGGACATATTTCCACCGGTCTAATGTGTTTCTTGGCTCAAGCAAGTCTTCTTATTGGTGTCCTTTTTAGTGTTTTCTTTGCAGCAATTCGACCATGAAGGCCTGAATCATGCAGTCTCATCTGAACAGTTGATGTTGAATTGTCTGTTACTTGAACTCTGATGCATTTATTTGGGCTACAATTTCTGAGGCTGGTAACTCTAATGAAGTTATCCTCTGCAGCAGAGGTAACTCTGGGTCTTTTCTTTCCTGTGGTGGTCCTCATGGGAGCCAGTTTGATAATAGCGCTTGATGATTTTTGCAAATGCACTTGAAGAAACTGTCAAAGTTCTTGAAATGTTCCAGATTGACTGACCCTTAATGTCTTAAAGTAATGATGGACTGTTGTTTCTCTTTGCTTTTTTGAACTGTTCTTGCCATAATATGGACTTGGTCTTTTGAACAAATAGAGCTATCTTCTGTATACTACCCCTATCTTGTCACAACACAACTGATTGTCTCAAACACATTAAGAAAGAAAATCCACAATTGAACATTTAACACTGCACACCTGTTAATTGAAATGCATTCCAGGTAACTACCCCATGAAGCTGGTTGAGAGGATGCCAAGAGTGTGCAAAGGGTGGCTACTTTGAAGAATTTCAAATATATTTTGATTTTCTGAACACTTTTTTTTGGTTACTACATGATTCCATGTGTTATTTCATAGTTCTGATTTCTTCACTATTATTCTACGATGTAGAAAATAGTCAAAATAAAGAAACCCTGGAATGAGCTGGTGTCCAAACTTTTCACTGGTACTGAATGTGTATAAATGTATACGTTTTGTCACATATACCGGATGTGAAATGTGCTGTTTTACAGGGTCAGCCATGGTATAGTGCCCCATCAGGCCTATATTTCTTTTCACGTTGTTGACTCAGGTATTTGAACCAGCTACATTTCGGTTGGCCCAGCGCTCTAACTGCTAGTCTACCTGGTGCCCCACCTTGCACCTGATCACACCAGGAAGTAAAGCTGCATTGGCATAACTTTACATGTTAGAACGCATCCCTGTATTAACTGAAACAGATAACATTAAACATTAGTGCAACGGCCTGTTATCTTATCAGCATTTTAGAAATTAATTCAAAATGTCCCTCAAAAGTTTTGAGATTAATTTCTCTTTTGAAGTCAACATGTCCAATGTAGCACCAGTATACCAGAGCATGTAAGAGGCTCATAGAGATAAAGGGTTAAATAGTGCAGGGCCCACCCACCTGTACCTATACCAGAGGCTGTACTGTTCCATTCCCTTGGCTCGATCTCTCTAGCTTCAGTTCTGTACACTATTGTTTTCATTCCCTCCAATCACCTGGCCTCTCCCACTCTTTTTTTTTCTCTCTTTGTTACACTGCCCTGGTTTTTCTTGTTCCTGGGGAAAAAGCAGGATAGAGATGAAGTGTTGAATAGTTGTTGACTTTTCCTCAGTTATTTTTCCGAAAAAAAATGTCAACGTCATGCATAGATGTAATACCTTTTAATTGTTTTCTCCCCTTTGAATGGTAATTACTCAAGTCTGTGCTTCCTCAAGTCCTCCACATTACCCTTAACCGTATTCCTATAAGATTTAGAACATTCTTTTCAAATGGCTTATTCATATTTATGACCATTCAAACACCCATTCCTTTGTGGTCAATAGCGAATGTGAGAACCTGATTTTAGTTTATAGTCGCGACCTATAGGTATCTAATAGAAATGCCTGCCATTGTTACTTCCTCTGCAGTGTGAGAGGAAAGAAGAGATCATTGAGAAGATCAAACTGCTCGACATCGAGAAGCAGGCAGCCATCGTCTCCCACATTCAAGAGGTGAGTAGTGCAGGTGTTCGCGTCAAAGCAAACACATGTTCATGCGCATCAGCCCTTTTTTTGTAGTGAATTTTTCTTCTCATGTTATCTTCAGGTACGCATCTGGCTAAATCTGGCACATTTACAGAAACCTTGATTGATGTGCACTGTCCCTGTCAAATAAATCTAATGATGTAAAGACATATTCAGGTTTTACTCCTAGGCCTACACTTTTCACAGTATGGCATTTCCATTGACATTTAGGCGATCATGTTCATGCGTGCCTGTCGATTTGATTATTGATTATTGAGAATATTTTATCACATCTACTTTGCATCTTCACATAGACACATTAAAGTCACATTCCCAGGCCTACAGTAATATATTTCTTTTGACAATATTGTTATTTTTTGCTTCACAGACACAGAAATACAAGGGAGGGGGCACTGTTACTACACATGTATTGGGTTTCAATGTAGACCTTATGGCATTCCTGTTTACATGTGTTATATTGTCTGTCTACCCCTTCAGGTGACCCATAACCAGGAGAATGTGTTGGACATGCAGTGGCTGGAGCTGCCAGACATGCCCCCTGAGGAGCTCAACCCCCTGTCGCGTAACATGGCGTTGCACCTCCGCAAACTCATAGATGAACGAGATGAATGTGCAGAGGTTGGCATCTAAGACGGAACAAGTCTGAAACGCGTCCAAATCGACTGTTATTACCCACAATAAATGTACTGTCATTCAGACATGATTTGTGCCCTTTCTATACACAGTCAATAGACTGACAGAATTATTTTCCAACATCCTCCAGGTGATCGTGGAGCTGACCCAGGAGAAGGACTACCTCCAGTCCCAGCAGCCCTCCAATCACATGGGTTACCCCTGTCCTGAGAGGAATGTGTTGGGCCTGGACGGACCCGTCTCACTGCTGTCCAAAGAGGACCGGCAGCACCTGGCTGTGGAGCTGGCCGACACTAAAGCCAAACTGAGACGCTCACGGCAGGAACTGTGAGTCAGAATAGGGGAGAGGTTAGAGTCGGGGGTAACATTTTAGCATTTAGTACATTTTATTAAGACAAATATTCCCAAAGATGTTAACTTCAGAAACACTGCAAGCCCTCAGAAAATATATTGACTCTAAATAAACTACACTTAACATGATTACAAAAATGTATATATGTCTGAATAAATGTATTTGCCAACCTAATGTGTGCTGTCCCTCTCCCAGGGAGGAGAAGACTGAGCATCTGATGGATACCAAACATGAGGTGGAGAGGCTAGACCTGGAGATGCAGAAACTCAAGCAAGAGGTGTGGATTTCCTCTTACATTTAGACCCCCCCTTTCTCTCCCTGTTTCTCAGTTTCCTCCAAATCTTGACCACAAATGACATGTTAGAAAACTTTTGAAATTCCATCTTCAGAAGTTTCACAGTAGTGAACATTTTAGCTGATGTCACATTCTCAAAGCCATTACAATTTTTGGATATTCATATGAGACTAGGAAATTCTGAAATGGAAAGATCTGTTATTTTGCCGTAACCTCCAGTCCATCTAGTTTGTTGTATAATTCATGTGCCTTTACTTTGTAACAACCAAACAGAGGCAGTATACAATTTCTGCAATTATAACCTCCAGACCAGATCCATAGTGTGCTTTTATGCCCTGTGCAGAACATGCAGGTGCTGGCGGAGGCACGGTCGGTGCGTGCCTACAGGGATGAGGTGGATGCTCTGAGGGAGAAGGCAGCCAAGGTGGACAGACTGGACACAGAGCTGTCACGCTGCAAGGAGAGGCTACACGACGTCCACTTCTACAAGACACGAGTCGAGGTGAGAGACACTGAGCATTGAATTTAATTGATTTAAACTCGCCAACATCAATTTCATGAAAGCTAGAATAAAATACAATACTGTACATTGACAACACATGTAAAAGGAAAATACCTTTGTTTGCTCCACTGTTCACGCACCTTTGTTTGAAAGTGAGGTAGGGACAGCATTTATTCTTCTCATTATCAACACACATCCGCATGTATAGCCTGTCTCATCTGTCAAGACAAATTAATATTGGTTGTGCATATTAAGACCCATAATCCTTAGCAGCACGTCTTTCATGTCTCTGGGTCAAATCAGTTCCACTTCATTGACTAGAACCCCTGCTGTCTCTGTCACAGGGGAACAATGGCACCTCCTGATCAGCAGAATTGAGTTTGTCCAGGAAGGGAGCTCCACAGCTGTTAGTGGCAGGCCTTTGAATCACTATTTCCTATTGTCTCCATCTATGCCTCATTTATATTTCACTGTCTCCTTACTGAGATTTAAACATCTATGGATATATTTGCTACATTGCAGTCCGACTGAACGGAATTACACATCACCTTGATTCCCAAATAACTACTCATTATGTGATCATGATTAGAAAACCTGCACAGCGTCTCAGGCCAATCCCCTTCAACACGCTGTATATGTCCCTCTGTTTTAGGGCTGTCCCTAAAATCTCCAACCAATCAATTGGTCAAAAATTGTAAACATGTATTTTCCATATATAGACACACCCTATGTGTTTTTAATAAAATCAACTATATCTACTGAACTTGTCTGATGCTTTAAGCATGCTGTTTGGTTAAATTATTAAGACACACAAATTACTTGAGGGAGCCAGAGATAAAGATGGCCTAACTGGAAGAAAACAACTGTTCCTGACTCTCTTCCTCCCACTGCTGCTGGCCTTTGCAAATTCTGCCATTAACCTCTCTGGGAAATGTGGGACGGTAGCGTCCCACCTCAACAACAGCCAGTGAAATTGCAGGGCGCCAAATTAAAACCGACAGAAATTCCATAATTAAAATTCCTCAAACATACAAAGTATTTTACACCATTTTAAAGATACACTTGTTGTAAGTCGCTCTGGATAAGAGTGTCTGCTAAATGACTTAAATGTAAATGTAATGTAATGTAAATCCAGCCACAGTGTCCGATTTCAAAAAGGCTTTGACGAAAGCACACCAAATGATTTAGGTCAGTACCTTGTCACAGAAAAACACAGCCACAAAAAGCAGAAATGGAGATAAAATAAATCACTAACCTTTGATCTTCATCAGATGACACTCAAAGGGCTTCATGTTACACAATACATGTATGTTTTGTTCGATAAAGTCATATTTATATCCAAAAATCTGTTTACATTTGCGTGTTATGTTCAGTAGTTCCAAAACATCCTGTGATTTTTGCAGAGAGCCACATCAATTTACATAAATACTCATAATAAACATTGATAAAAGATACCTGTTATGCATGGAATTATACATACGCTTCTCCTTAATGCAACCGCTGTGTCAGATTTCAAAATAACTTTACAGAAAAAGCACACCATGCAATAATCTGAGTACAGCGCTCAGACAACAACAAAACAAGCATACAGATATCCGCGATGTTGTGGAGTCAACAGAAGTAAGAAATAGCATTATAAATATTCACTTTGATCTTCATCAGAATGCACTCCCAGGAATCCCAGTTCCACAATAAATGTTTTTGTTCGATAAAGTCCATAATTTATGTCCAAATACCTCCTTTTTGTTCGCGTACACAATCCAAACTCACGAGGCGCGGGCAAGGCCAGGCGACAGTCATATTACAGTTCGTAGAAACATGTCAAACGAAGTATAGAATCAATCTTTAGGATGTTTTTATCAATAATCTTCAATAATGATACTGGTAATAGGGTATGTTAGCGGTCGGCAACCTTTTCAATTTGGAGTACCAATTTACTCTTACCATTTCTACCGATCTGCTTGCCAGTTATGATTTTCGTATGCACATTTTTGTGTAACGGTTTCATTTAATTTATAATAGTCTCAATCATTGTCATGTGTTTAATTTGAATTATATCAAAATTAAAATTATACAAATCTAAAAGCAGGTAGAAAATATCCCAATAAAAATGTATATAAATCACATTGACTATCATGGCCTGTCTGCAATGAACTTGTATCAACTATCGACTGTGTCCGGCCCGACACTCACGCTAGCAAACATTGTATCAAATATTCTGGGCCCTCAGTTTCCTGCGCAAGTGAGCTCGGGACAGACAGCTGTAGGCTATTTGTGCAAGGAATAAGAAGTAATTGGGTGTTATGTTTTCACTGGATCTGAGCATTACATCTTTCCCATTCATGCCGAGTGGTTATCAATTGGGAGAGAGCTGGAAAATGTTTCAAATAGTTTGAGGAACTCATTCTCATTGGATAATAAAAATACTTTGTTTACTTGCTGTTTTAGGTGAAGAAAAAATGCTTTATATGCCTAATTCTATGCGTAATCAGGTGTGCGTACTTACTCAACGTTGACAGGAGGGCTCCAAAGAAGAGGCGATTTAATAAATTGGCAAAACTCGTAAATGGAATGAAATAAACCAAAACTTGTTTCTCACAGGTGTTGTGAGCATTGCAAACATGTCCATGGTGATATAAGTAATGGGGAATTGATAGACACTAACAATCAAAGGGCAAACAATTGACACAAGTTATGATACCATGAATTTGCAGGAGAGAGCGCATTCTGGAGAGATGTGCCTTTTGCATCTTAGCCACACACCCCTTTTTCTTGGACCGTGGCATCTCCGCGACCTCAATGGATTAGTCCACTGAGATGGCCGTGAATCAGACAGGTGTCTCGTGTGCCATTAAGGATTTTTTTTAAAAAAAGTAGATATTAAACTAAAAACGAAAAAAATCTTGTTCAACCAACAGCCTATTGACCAAACAGTCGACTAAATGCGGTTAACGCTACTTTGTTTCCATCTGACAGTTTGTCTGTTTCTTCTGTGTGTGTATTTCCAGGAGCTGAGAGAGGACAACGTGACTCTGATTGATACCAAAGCCATGCTGGAAGAGCAGCTGGGGGCAGCCAGGGGGCGCTGTGACAAACTACATGAGTTAGAGAAGGAGAACCTGCAGCTGCGCTCCAAACTCCATGACATGGAGATGGTAAGAAATGCAGTAGGGATTGGTCCATCTGTCTGTTTGCCTGTCCATCTGTGTGTGCTATATGTCAGTGTATGTTATGTCAATGCAGTGTTTGTGTATACAGTGCATCCGGAAAGTATTCAGACCCCTTAACCTTTTCCACATTTTATGTTAGCCTTTATTTTTTTTTTTAAATTCCCTCAATCTACACACAATGCCCAATAATGGCAAAGCAAAAACAGTTTTTAGAAATTTCTGAAAATATATTTGGAGTTTCTCCCATTTTTCTCTGCAGATCCTCTCAAGCTCTGTCTGGTTGGATGGGAAGTGTTGTTGCACAGCTGTTTTCAGGTCTCTCCAGTTCAAGTCCAGGCTCTGGCTGGGCCACTCAAGGATATTCAGAGTTGTCCCAAGCCTCTCCTGCATTGTCTTGGCTGTGTGCTTAAGGTCATTGTCCTGTTGGAAGGTGAACCTTCGCCCCAGTCTGAGGTCTTGAGATCTCTGGAGCAGGTTTTCATCAAGCATCAGGTTTCTTCCAGACATGACGCTTGGCATTCAGGCCAAAGATATCAGTCTTGGTTTCATCAGACCAGAGAATCCTTTTGGCAAACTCCATTCGGGCTGTCATGTGCATTTTATTGAGGATAAGCTTTCGTCTGGCCACTCTACAATAAAGGCCTGATTGGTGGAGTGCTGCAGAGACAGTTGTCCTTCTGGAAGGTTCTTCTAGCTCCACAGAGGAACTCTGGAGCTCTCTGAGTGACCATATGGTTGTTGGTCACCTCCCTGACCAAGGCCCTTCTCCCACGATTGCTCCGTTTGGTTGGACGGCCAGCTCTGGGAATAGTCTTGGTGGTTCCAAACTTCTTCCATTTAAGAATGATGGAGGCCAATATGTTCTTGGGGACATTCAATGCTGCAAGACATTTTTTGGTACCCTTCCCCAGATCTGTGCCTCGACACTATCCTGCCTCGCAGCTCTACAGACATTCCTTTGACCTCATTGCTTGGTTTTTGCTCTTACATACAATGTCAACGGTGGGACCTTATATAGACAAGTGTGTGCCTTTCCAAATCATGTCCAATCAATTGAATTTACCACAGGTGGACTATAATCAAGTTGTGGAAACATCTCAAGGATGACCAATGGAAACAGGATGCACATGAGCTACATTTTGAGTCTCATAGCAAATAAATGTGATACCATTTATAAACCTGTTTTATCTTTGTTATTATGGGGCATTGTGTGTAGATTGATGAGGGGAACAAATTAATTGAATCCGTTTTAGAATAATGCTGTAACGTAACAAAATGTGGAAAAAAATCAAGGGGTCTGAATACTTTCCGAATGCTCTGTTAACTGTGTATATGTTGGTGTGTGTCTGACTCACCCTGCTGTCCCTCAGGACCGGGTCACAGATAAGAAGCGCCTGGAGGAGTTGATAGAGGAGAACATGCTGCTGGAGATCTCTCAGAAACAGAGCATGAACGAGTCTACCCACCTTGGCTGGGAGCTGGAGCAGCTTTCTAAGAACAATGACAACAGCGACAGTAAAGGCGCACACACATGCACATTCTCTCTCTATCTCACTCTCTCTCACTCTCTCACTCTCTCACACACACACTGAACATGTAGGTTTTTCCCCAGCTGCATCACTTTGAGTAGTGGGCCTGTAAAGTTCAGTTCATAGGTTTGTTTTCCGGGGCCACCCATACGTAACATGTCTGCACGCATGTAGTCACTGTAGGGTCTGCTAAATGGCACATATATTGTTCTGCTGACAGCCAACATGTATAAATCATCTTTGATTAGTGGCTGATGGAGATTTTGGTTGGAAAATGCTGAAAATCTGAAGATTGCTGAAGATTCTCAGTGAATCCTGCCAGAGCTTGTGGCGCAACCTAAAGTAAAAATCAAGTTCAGACACTATGCATTTGATACTTGAATTAGACAATTTGAATTGTATCATAATTTCAGTTCTTTTATTAGAGGTTGAACATCACTGTAGATTTACACGACATGTTTTTGCAGTGGTGTGTGTGAGGGGTTATATTTTGGTCTCTGTGTTGAAGTTAATATTTAACTCTGTATTGTCAGAAAGGTAATATAGTAACTCAGCAGCTGGCTCAGCTGTTTCCCTCGGCCCCACATGTATCACTGTGCCTGGTCCTCTAACTGTCAACACATAGATGTGCTCATATTTGTTGGTACCCCTCCACAAAAAACGAAGAATGCACACTTTTCTCTGAAATAACTTGAAACTGACAAGCAATTGGCATCCACCATTGTTTATTCCATATTTAATAGAAATCAGTCTTTGCTTTAGATTTTTATTCAACATAATATTGTGAATAAGAAAAATGAAAATGGCATGGACAAAATTATGGGACCCGTAACCTAATATTTTGTAGCACAACTTTTAGAGGCAATCAAATGTTTTCTGTAGTTCTCAACGAGACTTCTGCACCTGTTAACAGGTAGCTTGGCCCACACTTCCTGAGAGAACTGCTCCAGCTGTCTCCGGTTTGGTGGGTGCCTTCTCCAGACTGCAAGTTTCATCTCTTTCCATAGATGTTCGATAGGATTCCGATTAGGACTCATAGGACAATTCTGAAGTGGCCTTCTATGTTTTGTTCTTATCCGTCATTGGGTGCTTTTAGCTGTGTGTTTTGGGTCATTATCCTGTTGGAGGACCCATGACCTGCGATTGAGACCGAGATTTCTGACACCGGGCAGAACATTTTGCTCCAGAATGCCTTGATAGTCTTGATTTCATTGTGCCCTACACAGATTCAAGGCACCCGGTGTCAGGCGCAGCAAAGCAGCCCCAAAACAGAACCGAGCCTCCATATTTCACTGTCGGTATGGTGTTCTTTTCTTAAAGTTTCATTTTTTCATCTGTGAACAGAGAGCTGATGTGACTTGCCAAAAAGCTCCAGTTTTGACTCATCTGTCCAAAAGGCATACTCCCAGAAGGATTGTGGCTTGTCAATGTGCATTTTAGCAAATTCCTTTCTGGCTTTTATGTTTTTCTTTCAAAAGTGGAGTCCTCTTGGGTCTTCTCCCATGGAGCCTGTTTTCGCTCAAAACGCGACAGATGGTGCGATCTGAAACTGACGTACCTTCATCTTGGAGTTCAGCTTGTATCTCTTTGGCAGTTATCCTTGGTTCTTTTTCAACCATTTGCACTCTCCTTCTGTTCAATCTGGGGTCGATGTTCCTCTTGCGGCCGCACCCAGGGAGGTTGGCTACAGTTCCACGGACCTTAAACTTCTTAATAATATTTGCAACTGTTGTCACAGCAACATCAAGCTGCTAGTAGATAGTCATGTTCAGTGTGGTGCACACAATGATACCAAACAGCTCAGGGACTACTTTACTCTATTTAAATAGGCTGAATGACTGATTACAAGATTGGAGACGTGTGATACTAATTAAACAAATTAGGTTGAAATATCACTATAATCCAATGATTTATTATCTTTTCTAGGGGGTACCAACATGTGTCCAGGACATTTTAGAATATCTTTGTAGAATAAGCAATAAATGAATCTTTTCACAGCTTCTTTGCTTTATTCTATGACATACCGAAGGCATGCAAGTATACATGATAAAATAGCTTTTAATTTCATCACTTCTTTCAGGACGAATGAAGCATTATTTCAATGAGCTGTGAGAGTACCAACAAATTTGTGCACGACTGTATGTATTCTGTAAATCTACACACAATACTTATAATATAGAAATCTACAGTGTGCTATAAATGTGGCTGACTCAAACTTCCCACACCGATTCAGTCAAAACGAAAAAATATCCATAATGCAAGCAACCAAAGCTGCTCCCTCAATCACTTCCACACATTATTCTAAATAAATAGACATGCATATGATCCCAATGTCATACTGTACAGTACACAAATGCATTGGATTAATCGACACCCCCTCTTGTGCAGCGCGCAAGTCGTTTGTGTTTGAGCTGAACGAGTCTACGTCGAGCCGTCTGCTGAAGCTGGAGAAAGAGAACCAGGTTCTGCAGACCACCATACAGGAGCTCAGAGAGGCTTCCCTAAGTCTAGAGGAGGGCCAGCTACATACCTTGGAGCTGGAGAGTGAGAACCAGGGCCTCTGCAAGAAGGTACTGTACAGACACACACTGATCGCGCAAAGACACACACATACTAGAGACAGACTTGCGTACATGCACGTTCAGCCACTCTGATGCTCAGAGATGGGGGCCACACACCTTGAATACAGAAAAGAAGCATGCAGAAGGTACTGTATGCGGGTCCCACATTCTTTTATAGATTGATAGTCTGTGTGTTGTGGGATACTATATGCTGGTCCCACATTTCCTATAAAGTTGGTCTGCAGTATGCATTGCAGTATGTTTTGTGGTGCCGTTAAAGCATGCGGGTGGGAGCAGAGCAGCATGTACCGGATTAATGCAATATTTCTCGATTATTTGGCATTGGCCCAGCACCGGTGTGGATGTTTTTAATGTACAGTGCATTCGGGAAAGTATTCGGACCCCTTGACTTTCTCCATGTGTTGTCACTGTCACGTTGGTCTTATTTTCTAAAATGGATTCAATTGTTTTTCCCCCCTCATCAATCTACACCCAATACGTATTCAGATCCTTTTACTCAGTACTTTGTTGAAGCTTATTTGGCAGATATTACAGCCTCGAGTCTTCTTGGTATGACCCTACAAGCTTGGAACACCTGTATTTGGAGAGTTTCTCCCATTCTTCTCTGCAGATCCTCTCAATCTCTGTCAGGTTGGATGGGGATCGTTGCTGCACAGCTATTTTCAGGTCTCTCCGTAGATGTTAGATTCAAGGGTTCAAGTCCAGGCTCTGGCTGGGCCACTCAAGGACATTGAGACTTGTCCCGAAGCCACTCCTGCGTTGTCTTGGCTGTGTGCTTAGGGTCATTGTCCTGTTGGAAGGTGAACATCCGCCACAGTCTGAGGTTCTGAGCGCTCTGGAGCATGTTTTCATCAAGGATTTCTCTGTACTTTTCTCTGTTCATCTTTCCCTCAGTCCTGACTGGTCTCCCAGTCCCTGTCGCTGAAAAACATCCCCACAACATGATGCTACCACCATCATGCTTCACCATAGGGATGGTGCCAGGTTTCCTCCAGACGTGTGACACTTGGCATTCAGGCCAAAGAGTTCAATCTTGGTTTCATCAGACCAGAGAATCTTGTTTCATGGTCTGAGTGTCCTTTAGGTGCCATTTGGCGAACTCCAAGCGGCCTGTCATGTGCCTTTTACTACCATTAAGGCCTGATTGTGAGGTGCTGAAGAGATGGTTGTCCTTCTGGAAGGTTCTTCCATCTCCACAGAGAACTCTGGAGCTCTGTCATAGTGACTATTGGGTTCTTGGTCTCAGACCAAGGCCCTTCTCCCACGATAGCTCATTTTGGCCGGCCGGCCAGCTCTAGGAAGAGCCTTGGTGGTTCCAAACTTCTTCCGTTTGAAAATGGAGTTGACTGTGTTCTTGGGCATCTTCAATAGATAGATTTTGGTACCCTTCCCCAGATCTGTGCCTCGAAACAATCCTGTCTCGGATCTCTACAGACAATTGCTTTGACCTCATTGCTATGACCTCTTTGCTCTGGCTTGATGAATTTGTTTGTGCTTTCTATCATGATTGTCATCCGTCATCCATTCCTTCCCTAGCTGGAGCATCTGCAGACCCTGCTGGACCAGGAGAAGCAGACAACCCAGGACATGGAGGGTCTCGGGGAAGATCTACTCAAAGACAAGCAGAAACTGGATAAGGCTCTGGAGACACTGCAGGAAGACAAGGACAGACAGGTACACACTACTTCTAACCTTGCGCATGCTAAATGCACCACTGATTGTGTATGTCATCTGGTCCCGCTAATGTCACTGTTGTCCCACCTGACTGTCTTTGTGTTCTCCAGATCACTGAGCTGGAGCAGGAGAAGGAGCACCTGAGCCAGGCGGTGAGCTCCCTACGTCAGCGTGCCCAAGCCAACAGTGAGGCTCGGGTCAGGGAGGTGGAGACTGAGAACCGCGTCCTCCACCAGACCATCACGGACACCGGGTCCAAGCTGGCCCGGCTAGAGGCCCAGGGCAAGCATTCGACTAAGGAGCTGGAGACACTGAGGGAGAGGGGGGAGCGCTGTGAGGAGCTGGAGAGGGAGACTGCACATCTTGGGAGGAGCAAAGAGCAGCTTCAGAGGGAGGTGAGAGGTCATTCTTGTGCTCACACTTGTTTTGCCATATCTGCAGAGGTCTTTGAAGAATGCGATCCACAATCACTGCAAGTAAAACAATCAGTGTATTCAACTTAGGTAAAACAATCACATATCACAATGATTTCAACATGACTACTGTAACTGTAAACATAGGTGGCGTCGCTGATGATTACGTGTGACCGGGCCGAGGCCCTGGAGAGAGACAATGCCAGCCTGGAGCAGGACAACCGGAGGCTGAAGAAGCAGGCGGACACGGCCCAGAACACCAGCCTGCGCCTGACTACTCTGGAGAAGGACCACAGCCTCCTGGACCAGGAGAACCTGGAGCTCCGCCGCACTGTGGAATCTCTTCGGCCGGCCGCCGTGCGCCTGGCCCAGCTCCAGCAGGAGAATGGGGAGCTAGAGCGGGACAGGGAGGAGCTGGCCCGGTCTGTGGAGGAGCTGAGGTCCCAGGGGAAAAGGGCAGAGAGGCTGGAGATGAGCATCAGCAGCTTGGGTCAGGAGAACCAGAGGCTCCAGCAGAGCCTGGACAACAGCTCCACAAAGATCCAGGGGCTGGAAAGGGAGCTAAGGCAGGCCGAGGCCGAGACAGGGGGGCTAAGAAGGGAGCTGGAGGAGGTGTGCCTGGTGGCGAAACGCCTGGAGGCAGTGGAGAAGGAGAAGAGGGGGCTAGAGCAAGAACTGGGCCAGTCAGAGAAGGTATGTCTGTGTGTTATGTGTAAACTGTAGTTGCTTTGTCTTAAGTACTCCTGATTTCAATTAAATTAAATTGCAGGAGAGTAAGCAGCTGGAGAAGGAGGCACGGAGGCTGTGGCAGCAGCTGGAGGTGAAGGAGAGAGTGCTGGAGGAGAGTGCTCTGAGGCTGGCCTCCCTGGAGAAGGAGGGCTTCACCAAGGAGAAAGAGCTGGAGAGGTTAAAGGAGGCTACTGGGAAGGTCAAAGAGCTAGAGCGGGAGAGCAAGGAGCTGCAGAAACAGGCCACGATTGACAAGAGGACCCTGGCCACACTCCGAGAGGTATGTATGGGGAAAGCCATAGGGTAATATAGGCTACAGTAGATTGTAGAGAAGTACGTGTACTATGCAGTATATACCGTGCCTTCGGAAAGTATTCAGACCCCTTGACTTTTTTCACATTACGTTACAGCCTTATTATAAAATTGATTAAAACATTTTTTCAGCAATCTGAAAATACCCCATAATGACAAAGCGAAAACATGTTTTAGAAATCTTTGCAAATGTATTAAAAATAAAAAAACAGATACTGTTTCCATTGATCATCCTTGATGTTACTACAACTTGATTGAAGTCCACCTGTGGTGAATTCTATTGATTGGACATGATTTGGAAAGGCACACACCTGTCTATGTAAGGTCTCACAGTTGACAATGCCAGAGCAAAAACCATGCTATGAGGTCGAAGGAATTGTCCGTAGAGCTCCGAGACAGGATTGTGTCGAATCACAGATCTGGGGAAGGATACCAAAACAATTCTGCAGCATTGAATGTCCCCAAGAACACAGTGGCCTCATCATTCTTAAATGGAAGAAGTTTGGGACCACCAAGATTCTTCCTAGAGCTGGACAAACGGCGCAATCGTGGGAGAAGGGCTTTGGTCAGGGAGGTGACCAGGAACCCGATGGTCACTCTGACAGAGCTCCAGAGTTCCTCTGTGTAGATGGTTGTCTTTCTGGAAGGTTCTCCTATCTCTGTAGCACTCCACCAATCAGGCCATTATGGTAGAGTGGCTAGACTGAAGCCACTCCTCAATAAAAGGCATATAACAGCCTGCTTGGAGTTTGCCAAAAGGCACCTAAAGACCCTCAGCCTGAATGCCAAGCGTTGCGTCTGGAGGAATCCTGGCACCATCCCTATGGTTAAGTATATTGGTGGCATTATCATGCTGTGGGGATGTTTTTTGGCTGCAGGGACAAGGAGACCAGTCAGGATCGAGACAAAGATCAACGGTGCAATGTACATAGAAATCCTTGATGAAAACCTGCTCCCGAGCGTTCAGGACCTGACTGGGGTGAAGGTTCACCTTCCAACAGTACAACGACCCTAAAAACACAGCCAAGACAATGCAGGAGTGGCTTTGGGACATATCTCTGAATGTCCTTGAGTAGCCCAGCCAGAGCCCCGACTGGAACCCGATCGAACATCTCTGGAGAAAAAGAATAGCTGTGTAGCTCCCCATCCAATGTGACAGAGCTTGAGAGGATCTGCAGAGAACAATGTGAGAAACTCTCCAAATACAGGTGTGCCAAGCTTGTAGCGTCATACCCAAGAAGACTCGAGACTGTAATCGCTGCCAAAGGTGCTTCAGCAAAGTACAGAGTAAAGGGTCTGAATACTTATGTAAATGTAATATTTCAGTTTTTTTAGTTTTATAAATTATCAAAAATGTCTAAACCAGTTTTTGCTTTGTCATTATGGGGTACTGTGTGTAAATTGATGATAGGGGGAAAAAAAATAATATAATCAATTTTAGAATAAGGCTGTAACGTAACAAAAGGTCAAAGGGTATACTGTATACCGAACACAAATCTAAATGAAACATGTAAAGTTTTGGTCCCATGTTTCATGAGCTGAAATAACAGATCCCAGAAATGGTCAATCTGCACAAAATGCTTATTTCTCTCAAACCCTGTTCACAAATTTGTTTACATCCCTGTTAGTGATAATTTTTCCTTTGTCAAGATAATCCATCCACCTGACATGTGTGGCAAATTAAGAAGCTGATTAAACAGCATAATCATTAGAGGTGCACCTACTCAGGGCAATAAAAGGCCACTCTAAAATGTGCAATCTTCACACAACACAATGCCACAGATGTCTGAAGTGATGAGGGGGTGTTAAATTGCTGACTGCAAGAATGTCCACTAAAAGTGTTTCCAGATAATTGAATGTTCATTTCTCTACTATAAGCCGCATCCAATGGCGTTTTAGAAAATGTAGCAGTACGTCCAACCGGCCTCACATGAGGCAAATTGTGGTCACACCAGATATTGACTGGCTTTCTGATCCTCGCCCCTACCTTTTCTTGTAAGGTATTAGTGACCAACCGATGCATATCTGTATTCCAAGCCATGTGAAATCCATAGATTAGGGCCTAATGAATTCATTTCAATTGACTGAATTTCTTATATGAACTGTAACTCGGTAAAATCTTTGAAATTGTTAAATGTTGCGTTTCATATTTTTGTTCGGTGTAGATGTACCATACAGCACAGAGTTCAAGTAGAAAAAGAAATGCAGGGTGCTGATGAATGGATAAAGATTTCGTTTTTTATATATAAATTATGTATCACACCATGAGAGATTAGTATTCTGTGCATACTCTGCTTATGTCAATGCGCCTCTAAAACTGCAGTAAGGGTTACAGTAGCCTCCGTATACTGAATGTGCAGCGTGTTTCAAGTCTGTTTCTAGATCTGCATTTCTGCTACAACTGCCTCTCTAAAACTGTTTGGTGGACAGCTCAGTAGAATCAGCGTTATATTGTGTGTGTTCTGTCCAGGACCTGGTGAATGAGAAGCTAAAGGTGCAGCAGCAATGGAACGAGTTGGAGACACTGAGCCATGAGCTGGAGAAGATCGGCCTGAACAGAGAGAAACTACTGCAGGAGGAGCACAGCTGTGAAGACAAGTAAGAGGCTTTTCACTGTCTACCAGCATGCATCACACTAACTACATCTACACTGTACCAGCATGCCATCACACTACCGGTGTCTCAGACTCAATACCTTACCCTCATAATACTGCAGCCATTTTTTGTATTAAAAAAAGGGAGTGTACTAATATTTTATAACAGGTTGTGTGTGGTGTGTGTGTGTGTGTGTGTGTGTGTGAAAATGTGTGCCCAATGTCCACTTTAGATGAGGTACAGGGGACATGTTGGTTTTGAGGTGTAAAGGGGCTTTTCATGTTTAACAAGTTATTTGCTTTAATGGATTCTGCCCTACCTCCAGTGCCAGGTATAGTGGGTGAGTCCTGGTTTCTGTTCAAACCTGTGTTGAAAGCGTTTAATTTCTTTCTCTACAGATTTAATGTGACATTTTGTTTAGGCTCTCTTTAAAAAATTGTTTGGTGCAGTTGGTGGCATGAACACGTGTTTCACTCAAAAGTGTATGTGTTTGAGTGATCTCCAGCAGCAGGTGTGCAATGTTCTATTACAACCAATTTCAAAAGACTGTATGGGAAAATTACAGGGGAAAGATCGTTTCCTTTCCTCTGTCTTGCAACAGTTGAATTTTGTCTGGAATTTTCCCTGGAGAGCAAAGGTGTTCTAGAATCTAGTCCTGCTGGGTGAGGTAATGTACAGTGACCGGGAGCACCTTACCTGGGTTCAAATATGTTCAAATATTTCCTTCAAATATTTTGAGTATTTGAGCCTGCCTGCCTGGGGTGCCAGATGAGTGAGGTTTTGGGACAATTCCATTGGTTCAATTGTATCAGGCAAGTTTTAAAAAACTAAAGTATTTGAAAGAAAAAACAAATACTATTTGAACCCCAGGTCCGGTGAGGCAAGCAGCAGGACAGCGCTGTGGGAATAGCTGAACTGTACACTCCTGAACTCCAGCCTTTCTGAAGGGAAAATATATGAAATAAGACACTTTGGAAAAACTTGTATTGCCTGAAAGGGGAGGGCCTCTACTTGAGGGGTTTTTCTTCAGTCTCTGAAGATGTGTTAAGAGGCACCTCTCAGGGTAAGCCTTCGAGACCCAGCTGGGTGTCACCCAGGGTGATTGGATTAAAAACAAAGACATTCCTTCTCCAGCTATTTGTGCTCAATGAAACCCAAGCTGCCACTAATCAGTTAATGTCAAATAAATTCACCACCCCGAGTTACATTTCTACAGCGCTTAGTAATCTCGTGTGCTCTGCACTCTGATGATATGTATTTTTATTTAACTATTAGGTTCAACTGCTTGTGGCTATGGTTTTTCATATTTTTCCGTCATAGTTGTCTTCGTGCAAAGCTAATACAGTGACTCTTTAGTACAGATGAAAGTCATATGGTTGGAAAACTTTTCAGATTACCTCAGCAAGCAAACCTCTGTCTCAAACTTGATATCCTGTAGTATTACTCTAGCCTGTCCTAAGTGAAGGCTTGATATCTGCCACACATGCGGTCTCCCTCTTGGTTTTACAAATAAGGTACAATAAATGGTACATTCGGCCTCAAACATAGATAAGTAAATGCACATCGTTCTACAGGAATTTCCATTATGTTTGCTCATCATCGGACTTAAATAAAAGCCCCCGCGTTGCTGATAAATTTGAATCCCAATGAATTCATTGTTCTGGGACTTTCTATTGGCCTTCATGACATTTAGACATACTGTTTGCCTGTCTCTTTGCCCCATCAGTAAGTTCAAGATCTTGGAGAGTAAGATCGAGTCAACACTGAAGAAGACTCTGGAGATCCGCGAGGAGAAGATTCAGGGGCTGGAGTCCCGGCTGGAGGAGTCTAGTAGTCTCAACCAGCAGCTACGCACTGAACTCAGCACCGTACGTACCTATACGCCTCTCTCATTCACACACACACGTGTGTGTGTGTGTTGTGTGTGTGTGTGTGTGTGTGTGTGTGTGTGTGTGTGTGTGTGTGTGCGCACACACAGTCTACTAATCATACTCTTGCACGTACTCAATCTTTCTCACACAAACACTTTCACTCATATTTCTACTCTATGTAACTTATTCACTTACAATCCTTTTTACTCACACTGTTGCCCTCTTGTGTTGCGGTGATTAGGTGAAGAAGACTCTGGAGGCTCTGCGACAGAGGCAGGAGGAAGAGGAGGCCCACTCCCAGACCCAGAGCTCCACACTGCAGGCTGTAGGTCAGGGCAGGCCTGGCCAGAAGGAGAAGTGGGAGACTGAGACTAGAGAGGCCACCGCGGAGCTCAACAAACTCAAGGACCGCCTCATCGACATGGAGAAGAATGTGAGTGGGGATGGAATTTTAAAAAGGGTTGAAAGTTTAGTTGACCATTGACAAGGACTTCTTCCTGTAGAGCCCTCAACCCTTGCTGTGAATGCTTAGAACATACGTAGCAAAACCGCTACTACAGTAACAGTCACAACATACTGGCCAATACAAGCATCAGGCAATTGTTATACAAATGGTATATTGTGCATGTTTAATCTTACCTGGATGCCTTTTCCTTCAGAATGCAACCCTGCAGACAGAGAAGCACCTTCTGAAGGAGCAGCTGAGACAGCTGGACACCCAGAACAGTCAGCTGAATGCCCAGACTGTGGCCGTACAGAGGCAGTCTGCAGTACTGCAAGAGCACAACACGGCCCTGCACACACAGACAGCCAAGCTACAGGTACGACAATACATACTACAGGGGCTCTGCTCCACCATGTTCACACAGCTACTGTGCTTCTCTCTCTCTCTCTCTGAGCTTGGTTGTGTGTCGGTCTGGCAGTTGTTCCTCACCCCCTTGTTTCCTTTTTAGTTACTCACCCCCTTGTTTGCATTCCTAGTAGGGCTGTCCCTGACTAAAAAAGATCTTGGTCAACCGACAGTCCTCTGTTCTTTCGTCCAATCGATCGGTCCAAATTTTTAAACATGTATTTTTCCATATAGACACACCCTATGTCCCCCCCCCAGCTGCTGTCCTTTAATAGGCTACACCAGGGGTGGGACATTTTCATGTTGGGTGCCAATTTACTATTTATCTTACCATTTCTACCGGTCCAGTTAGGATTTTCACATGCACATTTTTGTGGAACAGTGTTATTTAATTATAGTATCTCAAAATCCTTGTCATGTGGTTAATCTCAATTCTATCTGTATTGAAAATTATACACATCTAAAAGTTAGTTCTATAGAAGTAAGCAAATAGCCTACATAAAACCAACAAATAAAAACATTGCAGGTAGAAAATATCCCGATTTTTAAAAATAATTATCTTAAACATCACATGGCTTGTCTGCAATGAACTTGAAACATTCAATCAACTGGGTCTGGTCCAAAGCTCACGCTACTAACTTACAACAAAGCTAGAAAGAATTTTCAAATACATTGAGAAACTATCGTCATTCTCAGTGGATGTAAAAACATACTTTGTGGAGGCTGTGGGGGTGGCACTGTACATCAGTCTAAGACGTGCTACTGAAATTGTATATGGTTATATTACATAAGAACAACGATGCAACACTAATAAAAATTATATTTTGTAACAAATACGCTTTCTCCCTCTTTCGATAGTGATCGCTGTCCACTGTTCTGAAACACATCGGTGTGCTGTTGAATTGGCGCCTTTTCCTAGACCATGTTGCTATGTGCATAATAGCAAAGTTAACCAGTTGAGAACAATGCAGCAGCAGAATGAGGAGATGCGAAAACACCCCTTGCCTCATTGTCTAAGACAAGTCAGGGGAGAGGGGAAATCCAAACTTAAATAGGTCTATAATCAATAGTTTAACTGTTAAATGTGCCTGACTTTATAAGTCATCAATATATCTACAGAAATAAGATACTTCAGTTGCCTGTTTGAGTGTTTGTTTAATAGCTTACTGATTCCTCGAGCACCAAGCCAAATTCAGCTGTTTTTAATCTTTGCTGTAAAGGCATTACACTTTTTTCATTAGAACAGCCTCTTTGGTATTATAATTTATTTGGTGTTTACACTGTTCCAAATTGTCCGAGACATTATATTTAGAATAACAAATCAAATGTATTTATATAGCCCTTACATCAGCTAATATCTTAAAGTGCTGTATAGAAACCCAGTCTAAAACCCCAAACAGCAAGCAATGCAGGTGTAGACGCACAGTGGCTAGGAAGAACTGCCTAGAAAGTTCAGAACCTAGGAAGAAACCAGGCTATGAGGGGTGGCCAGTCCTCTGGCTGTGCCGGGTGGAGATTATAACAGAACATGGCCAAGATGTTCAAATGTTCATAAATGACCAGCATGGTCTCATAATAATAATCACAGTAGTTGTCGAGGGTGCAACAAGTCAGCACCTCAGGAGTAAATGTCAGTTGGCTTTTCATAGCCGATCATAAAGAGTATCTCTACCGCTCCTGCTGTCTCTAGAGAGTTGAAAACAGCTGGTCAGGGACAGGTAGCACGTCTGGTGAACAGGTCAGGGTTCCATAGTAGCAGGCAGAACAGTTGAAACTGGAGTAGCAGCAAGGCCAGGTCCTCCGAGAGAGAGAAAGAGAGAGCATACTTAAATTCACACAGGACACCGGATAAGACCGGAGAAGTACTCCAGATATAACAGACTGACCCTAACACTCCGACACAAACTACTACAGCATAAATACTGGAGGCTGAGACAGGAGGGGTCAGTATAATAATAATGATCCTTTTTCTTGATCTCCTTCTTATTGGTGTTGTTATTATTATGATCATAAGTAATGTCATTATCATTAGTAGGCTTAGTATAGCAGCCATGTATAACCACCATTTTGAGATTCAGGCATAAAAGCACATCTGTTTTACTTTGGCCTATATTTAAATACTTTTTTAGGCTACTGTATCAATCAATTGTTCATGTCATCACACAGCATTCACGATTTGAAATGCAGTCAAGCATTTTAGTTGTAAAAAAAATATATAAAATGAAGCAAGCCTTGAATAATTACCTTAAACAATAAATAAACCGCTGTAATATTTGGTCTCACCTGTGCCGGCAGAAAGGCGAAGACCGACCCTGTCTATAGGTCAGGCCCTATTCGGACAGTATTAGTTTTACTGGGGAGGTCGGGGAAATGTGGCGTTTTGTGCTCAGGCACATAATTACATCTGTAATATTAGTCTTGGCCATGTCAGTCATTTTTACATTGCAGGAGAGTAACAATTCCAGCCAGGATAACATACTGTTTTTTTGGCAAACTCCAAGGTCCTCTGATAATTCTAGTCCCGTGCAAAATTGACATCCCTGTGTTTTGAGGGAAATGTCTGCGTTTTGACCTTCATAACTGTGTAAATGTATATAAAATGAAATTACAGGGGGCAGTTTGGGGGAAAAAATGATCCCATCCAAATCGTCCTCTGGAATAACAGGCATTCTGGAGTAATAATGACATTACATAACCAACGTTCTCTAGTAATACTTGTCCTGTGCGAACAGGTCTTTGCTCATGTGCATGCGATGCATACATGTGTCACGTAAAGAGAGCAAAGGTTGAGGGAATGAGGTTTTTCCTAAACAAATGATGGATTCCGGTAACAGATCTTTTCAGTCAGAAATGGCTGTAATTATGTTGCAGTTTCAGCAACACAGACCGCTCGATAAACACTTTGATGTTCTGTTGTAGACGATGCAGCCGGGAGGAGAGACAGACAACGGGTGCTTAGTCAGTCACTCGCTGTCTTTTTTGTTGTTAACACAGAGCGGCAAGTCTGAGTCTGCCCCGGCACAATCAAATCAATTGCTGGTCAGACTCCCTCTAGTCATTTCTGTGTCCTAATTATTTAATCAGACTGTGTGCTTAAAGCATCAGACAAGCTAATATAGTTGATTTGATTAAAACACATAGGATGTGTCAACATGGAAAAATACACATTTAAAAATGTCTACTAATTGATTGGTTTAAAGAACAGACAACTCTTTTTTTTGTCTGTCAGCCCTACACATGTGCCATGGAAAAAATATATGTATATTTGTGACCTCAACAACAAAAATTCCTCTGTCGACCAACAGCCTATCGACCAAACAATCGACCAATTGACTAAATGGGGTCAGCCCTAATTCCTAGTTAGACTAGCTGTGTCAGTTGTTGCCAACATATAGATGTTGTAAAATGAAAGAAATGTCTCCCTCTTTTAGGTGGAGAACTCCACCCTCAACTCCCAGAGTGCATCTCTCATGGCCCAGAATGCTGTGCTACAGGGCCAGGTGGGGGCGCTGGAGAGCGAGTCAGAGGCGTGGCAGCGGCAGCGGGAGGAGGCGCGGGTGGGTAGGGAGAGCGTGCTGCAGGATCACGAGCGCCTGCTGAGTGTGCATGAGAGACAGGCAGCGGAGTACGAGCAGCTCATCGCCCAACACGCCACCCTGAAGGGCAACCAGAGAGCTCTGGAGCAAGAGCACCGCACACTGGAGAACAAGTGGGTAACACACATGGGGCACACGCACAGGGGTTACACAAACCACCTGGCACACACACACCAAGTGGTAATACCCTAAGGCAGGGCTATTCAACTATATTTTTACTGGGGACATGTGTAAAAATGTTTTTTAAGTTCATTGCAGGGGTGCTGGATATTTTCCACATTATTCTTCAGAAGAACTGACTCGCTCTCCAGCACAACCGCCAATAAATCACTTTTCTTAAAATGGAATGTTGCTTAAAGTAATTATGAAAGAAGTGGAGTGCACTCAACTTGTGTGAGTCAAAGTGCAACCAAAACAATTTAGCATCGTTGAAAAGGCTCAACGCTATTAAAATCACACCACCATTTCCTGGTTGCTAAAATTAGAATAGTTTGCCTAATTTCAGTTTGACAAAACAAGCAAGTATATTGTAGTTATTGTAATCAAATCACATTTTATTTGTCACATGCCAAATACAACAGGTGCCGAATACAACATGCTTACTTACAAGCCCTAAAATAACAATAAGGCTATTTCTATGTGAATTTGGTCAGGTTGCCCAAAAAGTTACATATTGCGTCTTTAAAAGAAATTAGGTATTTTTTTAAATCGTCTGAAAACTAGGCATCTCAATAAATGACAATCAGCTAATGCCAAATTCCAGTCTGAAGGAGGTATGCTTTGAATTAATTTCCCTCAGTCATTAGGTGTGTTTTTTTGTCACACACAATGAGTCCTTGTGAGTATCAGAGAGGGAAACAGGAGGCATGTACTTGTTCCTTGGTCTTAACTTTCAGGAATGGGGTCATAATATTTTGTGGCTTAAACGCTAGAGCCAAATTCATAGGAAAAAAAAAATCAACATGGCGCTAGAAATCACACTATAGACAACCACCATAGTACTTGTCATCTTGACTGGGATTTTTTTACGGACCTTTTATTAATGTTCAGAAATCATCAAAGGGCGCGGGATAAATAAAGTGACTATGGCCACACATACATGTCATAATCCACAGGTTCACTCACTCACTCACTCACTCACTCACTCACTCACTCACTCACTCACTCACTCACTCACCAAGTGATTGAACACACATGGAAGAGTCCGCAATGGGTCATACACACCAAGCGGTCAACTACCATGGTCACAAGTACACTCACCAAGATGTTACACTGAGAAGGTGTAATATAAAAAGGTCAGATTCGTTTAAAATAAATGTATATCATTATTATTATTATTATTACAGAGTGGTCAGTCTGCGTAAAATATAAATTGTTTACATGTCATCAAAAGAACTGTGTTAATATATTTCTCTGAAGTAAATTTTCCAATAACAGACTTCCTCATTTGATAAGACACATATAAACAGCCATAGGCTAGTGAAAGTATGTCCTTCCAGACTGGCTTGGCACTGGGACATTGAGAGACCGCCCTAAGGAAGTGACCTAGGGGATGTGTTGCGTACCCTTCCTGCCTCTCCCCTGCTCTCTCCTGACCACTCCATGCCACGGGGCTGGAACAGTACAGCAGTAACCGACTGGGTGTGATGTCACTCAGACACCCTGGCTGGAGCTGGGAGAAACTGCTGACATATTTGTACTTGGTTAGATTATGTACGTATATCTCATAGGGCTGAGCGGTATACCTTATTTTATGACATGTATTGATGCAGGGACCATTTTGTTTTTTACTTCATACCAGTATTTTAATGTTTGGTTTGTTTTAAATGTGATATGCCATCTGTAATGTTAATGTTTACTTTACTTCGCTACTTGAGTCATCTCTGTCCACTCTCTCTCCGTGCCACTTTTCACACAGACCTAGCCACGCCCCCTGCCACTCAAGGAGCTCATTGGATGTTCCTCAACCACGAGACGCTTTCGTTCAGTCTGTATGGTCAATGCAGCACACGCAACAATGTTGATGACACCGATGCTGTTTTCACTTTGCTTCTTAATATAAACCCACCAGCGTTCTTAATATAAACCCACCAGCGTTCTATAATCACACTATTAGTTTTTGCTTCTTACATCAGCAAACAGTTTGTCTTTTCTTAGCAAGTTGCCCTAAGTCTTGAGATGCTAATTGTTAGCCGCTAATGTTAATAGCTAGCTAATAAATGTACTGAGCAAGAGAACGTAACTAGCTAATACAGCCTGATAATACCAGTGATGGTGTAGACTTAAATCAGCATGTTGTTTGTGCAACATTATCTTCTAAATCAAAGAGGAATATGCCAAGCAAAAATATGTTAACTACATGAAGTAGCTAAGAGAGACCATGCAATGTAGCCAAAGCTTAAAGGGTCCCCTATAGGAAACGCATATCAACACTTTAGTTCCTACCCTGTCACAATAACTCTTTCCTGACATTTTAATTCGTTGTCATCTCAAACACTGTTCTATTCTAACTATTGAATTAGAATAGTCATTCCTATTCCCATGATTCCAACAGTTTTGCTCTAATTCGCAAGTTAAATCGCAATTGCAACATTTGGGTAAAAATAAATCCTAGATTATTTGCCTGTAGTGTGCATCCCTACGCGGCCGTGTGGAAATTCTCAATTGAGCAGTGGTGTAAAGTACTTAAGTAAAAATACTTTTGGTTACTACTTAAGTCCATTTTTTGGTATCTGTACTTTACTATTTTATATTTTTGAAAACTTTTGCTTCACTACATTCCTAAAGAAAATACTGTACTTTTTACTCCATAGATTTTCCCTGACACCTAAAAGTACTCGTTACATTTTGAATGCTTAGCAGGACAGGAAAATGGTCCAATTCACACACTTGCCAAGAGAACATCTCTGGTTATCTATTGCCTCTGATCTGGAGGACTCACGAAACATAAATGCTTTGTTTGTAAATTGTGTTGGAGTGTGCCCCTGGCTATCCGATAATATATATTTTTTAAATGGTGCCATCTGGTTTGCGTAATATAAGTCATTTGAAATTATTTGTACTTTTATACTTAAATTTATACTTAAAATACTGTGATAATATTTTGGACATATCGCCCAGCCCTAATATCGCATACACACAGACATGAGAACCCACACACTGTCCTGTACTGGAAAAATGGTCCTATTGGGAAGCTTACTATCACATCAGTCTAAATGGAGTAATGTGAGATGTAACGTGGCTGAGCTGGCTAACTAAAAATCTCTCCTTATCTACTTTTTTAAATAATGGAGCAGGGGCCCGGGGTTGAGGCCCAGGGATTAGAGTCTGCCTGCTGTGCCGTCAAGGACCTAATCAGCCTGAATATCAGATGGTCCATATACGCTTCAAAGGCCTGGGTTGTGTTCATTAGGGTACACCGTAGAAAAACATTTTGAAAATGTTTTTCAACACAACTAAAATGAGGTTCTAATTGGACAGGCTGAGGTAGTCCCTCCCTTTTCCAGTCAGTTTCTTTAATTTTTTGGAAATTATGAAAGAATCAAGACAAACCTGATGGGATTGCTTTGATCTGTGATCTTAGCAGCTCTTTGAACACACCACCACATATATCATGGATGCTCAATACTTCATGACTTTTCCATCCAGCTCTTGTCGGACCCAGTATCGATATTGTTATTTCGGTGGTAATAGGAATCTATATGGGATGGGATTGCCATGGCCTATTTTTTTATTATTTTTTTAGATGTACCACAATACAAAACCTGGGTAGAGATAATTAGGCACCATACAGTGCCTTGCAAAAGTATTCAGACCCCTTGGATTTTCCCCCACATTTTGTTACAGAGTGGGATTAAAATGTATTTGTCATTTAACTGCCTCCTTATTTTCAAACATGGTGGTGGCTGCATCATGGTACGAGTGTGCTTCACATAAGCAAATACTGAGGAGTTTTTCAGAATTAAAAGAAAAGGGATAGTGCTAAGCATAGGAAAATCCTGGAGCAAAACCTGCTTTACACCAGACACTGGGAGAGGACACATTTCAGCAGTACAATAACCTTCAATACATGGCCACATCAACACTTGAGTTGCTTACCAAGAAGACTGAATGTTCCTAAATGGCCAAGTTACACTTTTGACTTAAATTTGCTTGAAATACTATAGAAATTACTGTCATGATCCCCAACATCTTGAAGAATTTTCCAAATATTTCACAATCCAGGTGAGCAAAGCTCTAGAGAATTACCCAAGAAGACTCACTGCTGGAATTGCTGCCAAAGGTGTTTCTAACATGTATGGACTCAGAGAGCTGAATATTTATGCAATGACTATTTTATTTATGCAAATGTTCTTCCACTGTGACAATAGCGTATAGATTGTTGACAAAAAATGACAATTCAATCCATTTTAACCCAAAATAAAAATGAAATCCAAGGGGTCGGAATACTTTGACCTCCGAGGAGAAATTGTCTTTTAACCTAGTCTTTGTTTCTGTTTTTCTGTCTGGGTCTCTGTGTGCAGGTACATAGTGCTCCTGAAGCAGAAAGATGCCATGGAGGCGCTGGAGTCCACCCTCCAGAAGGAGAGGGAGAGTCTAGGAGAGGAGATCCACAAAAATGCCCTGATCCTGGGGGAGAACCAGAGCCTGAGGGGGGAAGTGGACAGGTGAGCTCAGTCAGCACAGCAGCACCTGAATACAGTACCAACAACCTACTCCAGCTTTTCAAAGCACCACATAGAGAACAGCCCAAGAACAGCCTGACCCTGGCACCCTCTGGTGGTTACATTACTGTAATGGCTGTTTCTAACTATCTTTCTCCAGCTACACACACTTGGCCATGTTTTTTTTAAACACTACAGTTAGATTAAACTGGCTTTTGTTGCCAAGTTGGCAGAAAAAACAAGTATGGCTAAACTCACCTCAACAAAAATCTAACAAAATTAACTAACTACAACACTGACTAGCTGACCATACAATTGGTATTTTGAAGATTAATTTGTTTTGCAAAGCACCAGGAACTCATGTCTCTCCATACGGTCTCTCCACACCCCCTGAAGGTTGACCCAGACACATACCCAGCTACGTGCGGAGTATGATGGGCTGCAGGTGCAGACCAAGGAGCTGAAGACTAGTCTGAATGGAGCTCAGCTGGAGGTGAACCGCTGGCAGGCCAGATATGACTCAATGAAGGAGCAGCACCAGGGCCTGGACATCTCCATGACCAAGCTGGACAACCACTGTGAGGTACAGAGACGACTGAAAGACCACACCGGGACCTCAATGAGCTACTGCACAAGGGACAGTCTATGTGTAAGATAAAACAGCTCATCTCTATTGTGTGTTCTGTCCCAGTTGCTGACGCGTCTGAAGGGGAACCTGGAGGAGGAGAACCACCACCTGCTGAGTCAGATCCAGATGTTGAGCCAACAGAACCAGACCCTTCTGGAGAGAACCATGGAGAGCAAGGAGCTCTACCACGAAGAGCAAAAACAGTACATGTGAGTAGGGTGTGTGTGTGTGTGTGCACGTGTGGGTATATAGAGGGAGATATTTTCTACTGGAATTTGATTTGTTTAATGCCATAAATAAATCGAACAAATCCTGTGTTTCCAGTGACAAGTTGAACTCACTCCGGAGGCAGAAGGAGAAGCTGGAGGAGAAGATCATGGACCAGTACAAGTTCTATGATCCAACCCCTAAAAAGTAAGTTTTGTTACAGTTTGACTTGCTTATCTAAGTCAATGAAATAGGATGACAAATGGATGCATTTAGCAAGCCCTAGGTCCCTGAGTTGTTCCTGGTCAGGTCACATGGTCCGTAAACCCTCCTGACCCTAGCTATGCCACTTGTGGAGAGCATACTTTGTGGGCCCTAGAGCGTATATAGACAGGAAAGAAATATGACGCAAGTGAAGATGACCTATGGCCTGAGGATAGATGGATGTCTGAGTGAAACTGTGATTTCCTGTCTGTCAGGAAGAACCACTGGGCCGGGGCAAAGGCCTTGGCCAAACTCATCAAACCCAAGAACAGACAGGACAGCTCGAGGGAGAGGGTGCGGAGCGCCCCAGACATCCCCCTGCCTGAACCTCCCACCCTGGACTTCCCTGACATACCTCCCCCCCCCTACCTCCCCCTCCTCTACCCCCCCGCCAGTCCCGCCTCAGCCTGGACTCTGTGGGGAACCACTCTCAGGAGGAGAACCACCACGGACAGGGGCACTCCCCTACCCTCACCCCCACCCACTCCAGCAGAGGTAAGACTGACACGAGGGGTGGGGGGTGGGTTGGGGAACTAAAGGGAAATGCAGTGTATTTTCGTCTACTCATCCAGGATTGTTCTTAACTGAATAGGAAAAGGTGTCAAGGCCATACAGTTCTATTTACCACAAGAGGGAGCTCTAGCTACACACAATCTCACATTTCCTCCCCCCTCCAACTCATCTTGCATGTTCTTCATTATCTACTACTTCATTGAGGATCTATTGCATGCCTAAACATTTTAATACTTTAACTCTTCATCTTCTCTGATGGACTATTTTGGACTCTGTTCATTAATACAATGCATGTAGTTAACTACTTTCTTTCACTCACTCATCTCTCTTTCTCCCCCTTCTCTTTGTCATTGTGTGTATAACATAATCCCCTATCATTCAGCACCCCCAGCCCTGCCAGCGGTACTCCCCGTCACAGCAGCCAAGCGGTTTGGTTTTCTGAGGAGTAAGAGCCAGGAGAAAATGAAGGTTCCCAAGACTCCCCTCTCACGGCATTCTCTCTCTAGACAACTTCGCTTCTGGTCCTCCTCTGACATCTCCACCTGTACCACCGAGCCTCTCTTGCCCATCATTGGACAGTTCTAATACCACCACCATCTTTGTCATCTTCATGTTCACCCCCCCCCTTTTTTTATCTGCAACATCTTAGCTTTTTGGCCCTCTGTCATAATTTACTTACAGAAAACTGACCTCTTAATGCACACGTTCCTCCCATCACAACATACACGATCACACATACCAACACACACAAACTGAACTCTGAACTGAACCTTTTGAGGCCTCTAGCCTCATACCCTGCACACTCCACTCTGGACTCTGGTTTGACCCTGCAGTAAGTAGCCCTGTTTTGGATTAGAGCCCTCCCCTACTTCAGCCAGCCCTTACTGCAGCCAGCAGCTTTGCCTCTCTCTGTGAAAATGAGATCTGTGTGTCTGTCAACTGATGTTTAATCATGTAAAGTGGGCAACTGAAGAGTGATGACACCAGCCCAATGAAGGCAATTACTCTGTCTGCTGTGTCTCTTAGTCTGGCAGCTGGTATAAATCTCATGTTGCACATGGCTGGAGGGGTGATGAGAGGAGAACTTTTACAGGGGCAATCTGCAATATTTACTGCTGTTTAAAGAGTTGTGCTTTTAATCCCAGTGCAAAGAAAATGCGACATTGGGGAGTGATGTGTGCACATGCTGTCTGTGCTGCGTTGTGTTAGCCTGTGTCACGTTGCTGATAATACGAATGCCTCCAGCTAGCATCACACTCTGACTCTCCTTGTCAAACGCGCACCACAGTCTAACATTATCCTATCCTTTATTCCATATCCTGTACTCTTATCTGTCTGTCACTCTCTGCCATGCGTTTTAGCCTCACTCTCTGTCCACCTCGTTTCCCTCCACACCATTCGTGTTATCCCTTTGCAAAAATACAGAATAGCTGTTCTATTGGATCTATTGATGTCTGAGACTACTAACACTGATGTTTGCATGAATGACCAATCCAATGCTGGACTGAGAGAGGGAGCAGGGAACGCAGTAAGACTTAAGGTTTAGAACCAGACCCTGCCAGAGCCAGTAGCCTACCAGACACCCTGCTGTCTGAGACACCACTGTCTTGTAGGCTACCCACACACTCTGTCTCTCTCACTTTCTTCATTTCTTGAGAGTTAGAATCAGACAGGAAACTGCCAAAGCCTTCACTTCCTATAGAATAGTACAACTGCCAGTGTTCTATTCTGTCTCAGCAGTCCAGGGTTCAGTCTGACTTACTATAAAGGGATTTAGCTTTTTATTCTTTGGTGAAAAAAAAGACTGATCAGATAGAAACATTTGTAGGTCCAAAATGCATCTAAAAACCATTGATGTGCGTACAGTATCTTGCCATTTGGAAAGTGGTCTGACTGAAGAAATGCTAGTTGAGACTATTGTATATCATTGTGCACTGTAGCAAATGGAGTCAACTTGTGTCCTTTGAAAGCTTTTGCTGACCCTTACGCTTCACTGCTCTAGCACGCACTTGTCTACCTGCCCTAACTGTCCACTGTCCAGCAGCCTCCAGCTCACCTGCCTCTGCTGTGTGGAGAATGGGGTTGTTTGTTTGGACGGATGTGGTACCATCATAGATACTAACTGCTCTGTTATTGTTCCCCTAGCACTAAACGACAGTGGAGTGTCCCGAGGCAGGGAGCTGTACCGAATTCCAGGGGGTAGCAGTGAGAGTGTCAATGGCACAGAAGAGCTCTACGCCAGAAGAAGAGGTGTGGAGCTAGGGGGTGCTGCTCACTCCACCCTCGCCAACCACACCTCCACTTCAGGCCTGACGCCCAACTCGAGCTCCAGGCCTGGTCGCAGACCCAAAGGTACGGTAGGCCCCAATGCCCATTTACTGACTAGCTGCCACCTTCACTGTTAAGATGTCATGATGTAGTGTAGATCTGCAGTATGTTCTTTCTATGAAACTACACGTTTGCTTTGTCTCTTCTTAAAGTCAGTAATTAAGTTTCCATTCACAGTTAAGTAAAGTCATTCCGTTAAATCAAGACTGATGTGATGGAAACACGATGTCTGTACAATGTCATAAATGTTGACAGACAATTTGTTTGTTTGACATGGTGTGATGTTTTTGAGTCTGTAAAATGTATTATGCGGTGGAAAGTCCTTTATGCCCACGATATGGAGTCACGTGATGATATGCTATGTTGTACTACCACAACAATGTGGAAAAACGTTGCGTTTGTAGGCAGATTAAATAAGTTCAACTTCATGTTGGTTAACTGATGGATGGTGATGAGCTTGATGCAAATTTACAATAAATATCAAGGGTATTATCTGAATGCTGGTGACATGATGATCGACGCTTGGCTGCGAATGATCAAATGCATAATATTGCTCTTATCCATATCTCTTCATAACCTGTCCCGTTGACTTTTTTAGCGACCTGTTGTCTAGAGAGAATGTCCCAAAACCAGATGGGGCAAGCTTGCAATTTATAGCAACCGTTTTTGTGACAAAGCCATCGGTAGAGTTTAAAATGTGATGGAACCCCATTCAATCAATCAAATGTGTTCATAAAAGCCCTTTTTACGTCACCAGTTGTCACAAAGTGCTTATACAGAAACCCAGCCTAATACCCCAAAGAGTGAGCTATGCAGATGTAGAAGCATGGTGGCGAGGAAAAACTCATTAAAAAGGCAGGAACCTAGGAAGAAACCTAGAGGAACTAGGCTCTGAGGGGTGGCCAGTCCTCTTCTGGCTGTGCCTGGTGGAGATTATAAGCGTACATGACCATTAAGGCCAGATCGTTCTTCAAGATGTTCAAACGTTCATAGATGACCAGCAGGGTCAAATAATAATCAGTGGTTGTAGAGGTTGCAACAGGTCAGAAGTTAATGTCAGTTGGCTTTTCATAGCCAAGCATTCATTGAGTGTGAGACAGCAAGTGCGGTAGAGAGGGTCGAAACGACATTGAACTTCTGCTTTAAATTCGGTGCATGAACACTTCGGCGGTGAAGTGATTTTTTTTATGTGCACTGCGTTATTACACACAGCATTTTATCCACAAGAAATCAGTTTGATGGACGCGTACCTCCAGTGAGAGAACATGCATTTTTTTATGCAGGTTTTAGAATATTTGCATGAAAATCTGTCGCCAATTGGATGGAAACCTATAGTGTTCCAGAATAACACCAAACGGGTGACTTAAATCCCTAATCTCCCAGAGCGCAGTGCTGAAAATTGACACGTCACTTAGTCTACCAAGAGGTCAGTTATCAGTGTTTTGGAATAATTCTGCCATCCTTTGTCAATAATCACAGTCGGAACATTTGTTTACTTTCCTTGGACCACAAGGTTTCAATCTCAGAACTTTGTCCCATCAACTGGAGAATAGTTACACAAACACTTACAGGAAGCAGCCTTGTGGCTCAAGGAGACATCATCGTACAGAGCCAGTTGTTACATTATGTTAATCAGTAGCAACATTTTAATTCAGTATGTAGAAGTGTGAAGTGGATTATCTATAGTTGATCTACTGTGTATAAACATGGGGTTTTCCTACATCTTAGAAATATCCCCTTAATCATCCTTAAACACTACTGCCCTTTTAGTGTGCACAGTTTTAATTGTAAAGTGGGACAGTATCAGCATGTGTGGTTACCTGTCTGTTGGGACAAATGACTCGTAACACGCATAATAATAATAATAATAATAATATATGCCATTTAGCAGACGCTTTTATACCTTCAGTCTGTGTGCATACAATATGGGTGGTCCCGGGATTGAACCCACTACCCTGGCGTTACAAGCGCCATGCTCTACCAACTGAGCTACAGAACCTTCATCCGTATCAATATGTGTGATGACGTGGCGGAGTAATTCACTTCCCTCTGTGCTCTGCAGGTTTTATCCACGAGGACGACCCTCGGGTTCACTCCCCCGACGCCCTGTTTGGGAGCAGTATCCATGGAAACGCAGGTAAAAGACCAGGCTGATCAATACAAGTTCAGACGGCTGCTGGACCCTTGGGCTCCCTTTCACTCTCTGTCCCGCTCTCTGTTTCATTCTTTCTTGCTCTCTTTCCCGCCTCTGTCTCTTTCTCTGCAGGTTATCGACCAGGCTCTGCTGAGCTCAGCCGCAACACCTCCAGCAGCAACTCCCCTGTTAACTGCAAAGGTACAACCAACATTATGCCTATCTGCAAACCCTGCAAATTACTTCAATAGATGCCATTTTATATTTAACTGATTTCTATACCAGATTTGTCATTATATTGGGCATGTCTCAGGGCCATTGTTTTAGCCTGCTTTCTAGTACTATCCCCCACTGTGGATTTAAGTCGTTTTCAGCGTTTAGTTGACTAAAAAGCAATACTGTATCTCTTATCCTGATTGTTTATCTTTACCTCTCTACCTCCCTCTGTCCATCTAGATTCCCTGGAGCGCCTGCAGAGCCGTTCTGCCAGCCTGTCCAGTGATGACGTAGTGGGCGTTAGTCACGACGTCTCCCACTCCCTGTCTCTCCCCCGGAGCTCCACGGTTCCCTACGACGCCCATACACACACCCCGACCAAGAGGAGTGCACCCCGGCCGGGCCGCCACCGAACCTCCTCCCCTGGCAGCGATATGGTCACCTTGGAAGAGTTCCTGGAGGAGAGCAACACCCTCTCACCACCGACTGTAAGAATAGAGGGATAATGTGTCATAGGGAGATGGATGAATGGTTTGGGATGTGGATGTTTTCTCTATATACACACAATACCCCATAATGATGAAGTAAAACTGTTTTTTAAATGTTTTTTTTAATGTATAAAAAATAAACTGATTACATGTAGGTATTCAGACCCTTTTCTCAGTACTTTGTTGATTCTGTAATTGCTGCCTATATAAATAAATTTGATTTGATTCAGACCCTTTTCTCAGTACTTTGTTGATTCTGTAATTGCTGCCAAAGGTGCTTTGAGTCTTCTTGGGTGTGACGCTACAAGTTTGGCACACCTGTATTTGGGGAGTTTCTCCCATTCTTCTCTGCAGATCCTCTCAAGCACTGTCAGGTTGGATGAGGAGTGTTGCTGCACAGCTATGTTCAGGTCTCTCCAGAGATGGTAGATCGGGTACAAGTCCGGGCTGTGGCTGGGCCACTCAAGGACGTAGAGACTTGTCCCGAAGCCACTCCTGCATTGTCTTGGTTGTGTTCTTAGGGTCGTTGTCTGTTGGAAGATGAACCGTCACCCCAGTCTGACGTCCTGAATGGTCTGGAGCAGGTTTTTATCAAGGATCTCTCTGTACTTTGCTCCATTCATCTTTCCCTCGATCCTGACTGGTCTCCCAGTCCCTGCTGCTGAAAAACATCCCTACAGCATGATGCTGTTACCACCATGCTTCACTGTAGGGATGGTGCCAGGTTTCCTCCAGACATGATGCTTGGCATTCAGGCTAAAGATTTCAGTCAAACTGAGAGTCATTTAGGTTCCTTTTGGCAAACTCCAAGCGGGCGGTCGTGTTCCTTTACGGAGGAGTGGCTTCCACCTGGCCACTCTACTATAACGGCCTGATTGGTGGAGTGCTGAAGAGATGGTTGTCCCTCTGGAAATGTATTTTATCTCCACAGAGGAACTCTGGAGCACTGTCAGATTAACCATTGGGTTCTTGGTCACCTCCCTGACCAAGGCCCTTCTCTCCCAATTGCTCCATTTGGCTGGACGGCCAGCTCTATAGAGAGTCTTGGTGGTTCCAAACTTCTTCCATTTAAGAATGATGGCGGCCACCGTGTTCATGGGGACCTTCAATGCTGCAGACATTTTTTTGGTACCCTTCCCCAGATCTGTGCCTCTACACGTTCCTGCCTTGGAGCTCCACGGACAGTTCCTTCAACCTCATGGCTTGGTTTTGGCTCTGACATGCACTGTCAACTGTGGAACCTTATATAGACGGGTGTGTGTCTTTCCAAATCATGTCCAATCAATTGACTTGACCACAGGTGGACTCCAATCAAGTTGTAGAAACATCTCAAGAATGATCAATGGAAACAGGGATACATCTGAGCTCAGTTTCGAGTCTCATAAGCAAAGGGTCTGAATACTTATGTAAATAAGGTATTTCTGTTTTTTTTGTTTTATACATTTGCAAAGATAATCTAAAACCAGTTTTCGCTTTGTTATTATGGGGTGTTGTGTGTAGATTGATGAAACAAATACAGATATTTCATTGATTGTAGAAGAAGGCTGTAATGTTACAAAATGTGGAAAAAGTCAAGGGGCCTGAATAATTTCTGAATGCACTGTACATCAACCACTGTACGAACTTGCACGTTATATGCCATAAAGTGATGTATGGTGGTTTGGCATGGATGGACTCGTGGATATAGCTTCTAGTTTAATATGACACATTCTGAGTTAATTTTCCCAACCAGCTATAAGCATATAGTGTCATAGAGAAATGGATGAAAGGTTTGGGAAGGCGTTGTGGCTTCAATTGAAGTGATGCTACATAAAGCACAGCTTCCCTCTCTCCAGCCCCTCTGCAGGAGAACTCCTCTCCACCAACAGCTCCTCTGACTGAGGCTCTGTATTGGTACCACCAGGCCAGGGTGATGGATGGGTGGCACTGTTAGTTTCTGGTCATTCACCTCACTTGACAGGCTTTTGTAGATGAAATGTTAGGACGTGCACATCTACACACTCTCCATTCACCTCACTTCCTAACTCACACAGTAAATAAAATGGTCATCACTTAGCGGGCTTACTGTGGCAACAGGGGGGGGGTTCAACACCACACAATGTACATTTTTCTTTTTCTTTTTCGCCATGTCTCTTGTTCTCTTCCCACCTCTGTTTTAAAGAATGTAGAGATCAATCTGATTCTCACTTCCCTGACTAACCACCTAAATCAGTGTAAAATGTGTTAACACGCCTAAAGTGTTTGCCTACAAACCTGACTAAATGTGATTGAGATGTGTTCATGCCTAAACACACTCACATTTTACCTGCATCCCAAAGTGCTGTATCAATCAACATCTGAGCAGTGGTGTCACCTCCCATAGTCCCTCTGTTTTTAATGGTGCAGTAGGATGAGACCAAATCAATACTTCTCTTTGTTTATGAAGGCATTTCTTCTCCCTCATTAGATTAGCTTTGTTTTCTCATGTCGTTGGCTGTTAGCCTTGCGAGCAGCGGGCCGCTCTGCTTGTCTTTCCATTAATGTAATATCATTTATGTAGTGCTGCAGTGAGATGTGTATGGTCCCTGGTGTTGTAAACACATTCCCTAATGAATCTGCATCATAGAGGCATGGGCCATATTTCCAGGAATCTTTATACTGTTTAACAATAGACAATCTAAACAAGCACTTCACTGGATCAGTCCTGAGTCCCATGTTGTCTGTACAGTAGTCCAGGTAGTTGAACATGGACAATAATAGCTTTGGATGGATTCCCTCTGTGTGATAAGGGTTTGGTGTTGAAGTCTACTTCCTTGATTCATCTAAGTGCTGTGTGTCCGTCTCCCTCATCCCTCCCCTCAGGTGCAGACAGGCAGTCAGGAGGACCTGATGGAGGACTACTTCAGCAGAACAGGAGAGCGGGAGAGATCCACCTCCGGCCGGCCCGCTCTGAGAGATGGAGCAAAGACCCCAACCAGCTATGTCACGCCCACCGTGAAGAGAGACACAGACCTCCAACGGGCCGGCGAGGTGCCAGGCAGGAACTCTAAACCAGGCCAGAGCGTCAGGCCCATCGTCCGGCTCCCTGCGGGATCCACCTCCACACCCCAGTCCCAGACCCTACCCAACCGGGCCAGCAACGGGTTAGGGACAGGGGGGCGGCCCTCACCCCTTGGACCTCCTGCACCCCGTGGAGGTGGTCTGGGCAGCAGCAGTCTGTCTCGGACCTTCAGCCTGGCCTCTGCTGACCTGCTGCGCTCAAACGGTCCAGATAGCTACCGGACAGACAGGGAGGCAGGTTGCTCACCCAGCCAGAGTGGAGGTGGTGGAAGTGTGGACGGGGTGGTCAGGAGGCCTGGGGCTGGAGCCATGGCCAGGGAGCGCCCCCACTCTGCCAGGCTAGCAGGACCCTCGGACATAGACCCCCGCAGGCTGCCTCTGACTCCACCCAAAGAGGAACCACTCAGCCTGACCCTTCCCCAGCACCACTCCTCCTCCCTATCCTTGCAGCCCGAGCGATACGGAGGAAGAACAACACCAGGCTCCGCCCCCAGGAACAATGGACCCAGTACCGGACAACAACAGGGACGACCCAACCCCCAGCAGAATCAGCAGAACCATCGTGGGGAGGTTGCCATGGTGACGCCAGTTAGGGCAGTGCCGGCCCTGAGACTGGAGGAGGCACAGGAGGAAGAGGTGCAGCGCAGAGAGGCGCGGCTACAGGCGAACTCCCCGTTACTGAAGAAACCGGAGGTGGGAGGAGGAGGGGGGCTGAGCTGTGGCACAGGGGAGCCCCCCACGAGCACCCCTGCCTCCCCAGACCCCAATAATGACCCCCAGACTGTGTGGTATGAATATGGCTGTGTCTAGGAGCCGTTAGTGTAGTTACAGACCACAGCCCCAGTACTGTACAAACACTTCTTCCTGCTAAACCACAGGAGGTCTGGCCTGGTCTTGTCTGGCACTCTGGCTGGTCCTTACTGTACTGGATATATCCTTTATGATTCGGACTGTTTGAAACTTCCTAACTGTAATCTTTAATGGTGAAACCGCCAACAACAAAGAAGTTACTGCACACAACGAACACTGTTTTTCCCCTCAGACATCATTACACGCACGACAGGAGAGCAAAATATGTACTGCTTGTTTTTTTTTTTCCATGCTGCGCAACGTCTTCTCAGCTCGGCATCAAAAACAATAACGGTGTTGGTGTGGCGGCCAGTGGCGCTGTTTCCCCCTACTGCGGATTCTATCTTTAAAGCTTCATAAAGGAGATGCAGCCACACAGAGACCACCTCAATCAACACACAACAGGGGCCTGTACCCAGCTGGCAAAACATATGGTTGATTTGATTTGCATGACCAAGGGACCACCAGTATCGCAGTTACATTAGCACATGAATGTTTTGAGGAAGACAAAAGGCACTAGGGAGCGACGAATGTATTTTAATATTTTTCTATTGGACACCACTGATTCCCCTCAGCTCTCTGTGCATTGTATATACAACCTTGGCCTTGTCCAAGAAGTTATATTCTGAATCTGAAAAACAAACATTTTGGGGAAGGAGAAAAGAACCACTCCCAGAGTAATTGCATGGTAATTTCTGTCCTCCATCTTTAGGAGCTTAAGGACAGACAGTGTTTGATTGTCTCAACACAGCCTCAGAGTAACACATTACTGGAAAAAGGTCTGCTCCAACTTTGAACATACTGTTTTCTGTTGTGGCCTGTGGGTGACCAAACTATGGGCTTTGTGAAACTGGCTTGTGGGGAGCATGTAATTCATCCCATATCTGTCCTTGTGCACGCGAGGCAGGACGAGAAAGTAGTGAGAGAGCACCGCACTGACCAACTTCCGAAAAGAGAAAAAGCAGGGATTTTGTAGCAAGAGGGGATACTTTTTAAATGAAAGGAGTGAAGGAGGATTGAGAAAGTGATGGAGATGGAGCGAAAGCGAGTAAAAAAAAAAAAAAAATCTGGACAAAGATGGAAATGGTGACATGATGATTAAAACGGATGAAGATGAGAGTTAGAGATTGGTCAGGTTGAGAAATAAAACGGTGAAATATTTCATACTGTCCATGACTGAGCACCGTGAATGCCCCCAGAAACTAGTGTCTATACCAGAGCTCTCCAACCCTGTTCCCGGAGAGATACCCTCATGTAGTAGGTTTTCACTCCAACCCCAGTTGTAACTAACCTGATTCAGCTAATTATTAGAATCTGGTGCACTAGATTGGGGTTAAAGTGAAAACGTACAGGACGGTTGGAGAGCCCTGCTATATACAGTAGAACACTGTCAGTTTTGATGTTTTCTATATGCATATGTTGAATATTATTTTCCAAAATCATTCCAAAAAGCACTATACAATGAAGTAGATAATGAGTCTGAACACTGGATACATTTTTACTACAGAAAACGAGTACATTGTCGACCAAGGGGTAAGGGTTTGTCTTTCTCATTTTGAGTTCTTGATAGTGTTAAATGTACGTTTTTGTTTTTAGTGACTGTCTGCTTCCCAGCTATAAAATGGCAATAAGACTCAATGTATTTATGTTCCCCTCGATGATAAAACTACAGTTTATCTGCATGTTTTTTTCTTTTTTTTTCTCACCTAAATGTGTTTGTTGTGAAGTGAACAGTGTGTGTTTCATTGTAAGGGTGGTGGTGTTTGAATTGTGCACAACCTCATTAATTCAAAAAGTATCGATGCGTTTTCTGTATTCGTAAAAAGTCAAGTGGATAAAATTCTAATTAGACTCCTGTATTAGGTGGATGATTAGTCTGCCTGTTACAGTGTAACAATGCATCAGATGACTATATAGAGCATGACAATTGACCATATTTGGCACTTTTCTCTACTAAATCAAATTTCCCTTCCACAGCTGTTCTCTTCAGATTGATGAAAGGTTGGTATGGTTGGCATTCCCAAGAGAAATATCATCTGTTTTGCATTGAATCTCGTGTGTGTGTGTGTGCGCACACACACACCTATGCACAATATGTGTGCCATCACCATGTGTACAGGTGTCTAAGGTCTTGTCTAACTGGTGCACAGTTCCTGTGTGTAATGTACAGTAGGTTAGAGATTTGATTTTGATAATCATGACCAAACACTACTAAAAAATGACTGGAGTTCTAAAAGACCCACCTACCAACATGCACAGATACTGAAATGAAAATATTGCAAATGTTTTCATAGCTTAATGTAGATACATAGACCTTTTCTATCCAAAAACAATGGAAACCTTTTTTTAAATAAAGATTTGTAAAATGATGATTCTCCTGACTCACTTTTGTATATGTAGTGTAGCCCTACAGAGAATGTGGACACCCCCTGAAATTAGTGTATTTGCCTATTTTAGCCACACCTTTTTCTGACAGATGTAAAATTTAGCATACATGCAGTCTCCATAGACAAACATTGACAGTAGAATGGCCTTACTGAAGAGCTCAGTGACTTTCAACATGGCACTGTCATAGGATACAACCTTTCCAAGTCAGTTAGTCAAGCTTCTGCCCTGCTAGAGCTGCCCCGGTCAACTGTAAGAGCTGTTACTTTGAAGTGGAAAAGTCTAGGAGCAACAGTAGCTCCGTCGCCAAGTGGTAGGTCGCACAATCTCACATAACGGGATCAGCGAGTACTGAAGAACGTAAAAATCACCGGCCCTCTGTTGCAACACTCACTACAGAGTTCCAAACTGCCTTTGGAAGCAACGTTAGCACAATAACTGTTTGTCGGGAGCTTCATGAAATGGGTTTCCATGGCCAAGCAGCTGCACACAAGCCTAAGAATATCATGCACCATGTCAAGCATCTGCTGGAGTGGTGTAAAGCTCGCCGCCATTGGACTCTGGAGCAGTGGAAACGCGTTCTCTGGAGTGATGAATCACGCTTCACCATCTGGCAGTCCGACAGACAAATCTGGGATTGGCGGATGCCAGGAGAACACTACCTGCCTGAATGCATTGTGCCAACGTTAGGTGGAGGAGGAATAATGGTCTGGGGCTGTTTTTCATGGTATGGACCAGGCCCCTTAGTTCTAGTGAAGGGAAATCTTAACTCTACAGCATACACTGACATTCTAGACGCTTCTGTGCTTCCAACTTTGTGGCAACAGTTTGGGGAAAGCCCTTTCCTGTTTCAGCATGACAATGCCCCTGTGCATAAAGCGAGATCCATACATAAATGGCTTGTTGAGATTGATGTGGAAGAACTTGACAGGCCTGCACAGAGCCTTGACCTCAACCCCATCAAACACCGTTGGGATGAATTGGAATGTCGACTGCGAGCAAGGCCTAATCGCCCAACCTCAGTGCCCGACGTCATTAATGGTCTTGTGGCTAAATGGAAGCAAGTCCCCTCAGCAATGTTCATCTAGTGGAAAGCCTTCCAAGAGGAGTGGAGGCTGTCATGGCAGCAAACGCAGAGACCGACTCCATATTAATGCCCGTGCTTTTGGAATGAGATGTTCGACGAGCAGGTGTCCACATACTTCTGGTCATGTAGTGCATTTCTGTTACTGTGTTACTATGGTTTGACCATTGTCAAGGTAATATGTCACCATCAGGTTTTTAAGAGATGACTGTCATGTCATTGTATTATGGGCAGTTACTTTGCAATCAAATGGCTCTTGCTTGGCATACATTCTAAAGTGATTATTACCGTGTATCAAACTACACACTATATGCAGAAGACTAACATTTGTCACTGAAAATGTTACTAAAAAAACTTGAGTAACATTTTACTAACAGAATGAGTAACAGTGCAGAAATGAATAATTTACCACAACGTTTCAGTCAAAACAATGGTGGAACAAATGACAGCGGAGTCAATCAAAACCTGGAAACCCCACCTCTTTAAGGAATACCTAGGATAGGATAAAGTAATCCTTCTCACCCCCCTCCCCCCTTAAAATATTTAGATGACTATTGTAAATCATGGGTCATAAGGTGAATGTTGATCTGTTCTCTATAGAAATGAATAATTATGAATGTCCCTCCCTTCGTTATATTTAAATGTTTGGGTATTATTCTACACACAAGCTATTATTATAATGAGCTCGATCTCTAAACAAGACCAAATTTGGTTGGTCCAAGCCAGACTAAATCTGTACCAATCATAGATGTCTATATTTCACAAGTTTGCACATCACAGAACAGCACAGTACATTACAGTAGAGTTCAGTACAGTAGAGCACAGTAAAGAGTGTAGTTCAGTTGAATATTACATACTGTACACTACTCATGTGTGTTCTACTGAACTGTAATGCACTGAACTATACTCTACTGTGCTGGACTATGCACTACTGCAACGTGGTTTGTGACTATTATGAAGGCAAATCATTAATGCAAAATTAAATATAAATGTTAATATTAGTTTTCAAGGGCCTTTAGTTAAACATTGTGTTTTGATGCATTTCTAATACTTTTAGACCCCTTTTCCACCGGTGTGCCCAGAAATCAAAGCCTTTGTCAACCATTTTTCATCCTAAATATTAAGAATAAGCAAACGTATCTATGCCTTCATTTCACAAAAATATAGACACTTCACTTTGATTTGACACCAAATTTGATATACTCGTATAAACTTGGTGCTCTTTGGTACCTTTACATGAAAATGACCTTATCCTTTAACCATACAGCCACTGCTGAATAAGAGCAAGACCCACCCATACCGTGCAACTGACTCAAGTTTAAATATTACCAGAGGGTCGTTTCTAACATTACTCGCATGAATAGGCACACAGGCGAGGGTTGTAAATGTACCGGGAAGGGGGAAGGAAATTACTCTGATGATATAGTTCAAGAAGATATGCTGACAAAATAAGGCACTAGCGAAACCAGCATTCTTATAATGAAAGTAGGGTTTCTCCGAATCTGTTGGTCTGTGGCGCTGAGCCCTATAAAGCTCGTAACCACCGTGCCCTCCCGTCTCTAACGCCAGATGTGAGCAGTGCCTCTTTCGCGCTACAGCAGCCTTACTTTCGGATTGGTCAGTAACCAAGCGCTTGGTTCTTCAAAGCTACTGAGAGAGTTACTGCGGAGAAACCTAGCGACTCTCACCATCAAAGACCGCGAACAGCCTATTTCAAGGGGCGTGGATAAGGTACAATCATATCTTTAGTATATCGCTAATTATTGGCGTTTGCGGCTTAGTCTACTGTATAGTGCAATATAGCCTGTTCATTGCGGCACTACCAATGCATTTCGAGTTTTTGAATAATGTATAGGCTAAGCCTTGGTGGATCTAATTGGTTTTTAAAAGTATTGTTTGAAATGCACTTATATTTTCTCAGTGCGCTTATTTATCTTTGCAAATAATCCCTAAATGTTGTGCTGTTTGCAAATGTACAATAGGCTTTCCTGTGTTTGGTGTCTGAGGGAAGTAGTCTAGATTATATGTATCCTAAAGTAGCCTGCATTTGTATGTATCCTATTTACACCTTCTAAAAACAGTTATCCTATTGAACATCTTTACAGTAGCTTACTTAATGGGAAGTGCATGGTGCTGTGGTGTGGACCGTAGGTTAGCCAGTGGACAAGAGTTCTGCATGGAGACCAATGCGATTAACAGGTGCAAGATTTTGGAAATGATTTTGCATATTGTTGAGTGAGTAATATCAATAACAGTAATGTCTTTTCTAGCTTAAAAAATAAATAAACATAGGCTACTATCCTCGTTGGGGACATTATTCTAACGTATTTTTTATTCTGGGTGGTATTAGGCTATATATTTTTTTTAATCATTGTCCGATATTGGAGTATGCATTAAATTCTGCTCAACTGGTGGTGGAATAAGTATTGTTTGGGAGTTTAGCACAAGAGTACTACGTAGGTTAAGAAGTCAAACAAAGAGGACAAGAAAATATGCCGATGCATATTGGAGCTTCTCAGTGGGCCAAACCATGTCTTCAGTCTCTCTTAGTGGACCACGCAATGCCCTCCGGTGACAGAAGTTGGGTACCACAGAGCTGCCAGTCTTCATCCCCTGTGGCATTAGTCTATGAATGAATAGCTTGGCTGGCATTGAGTTATGAATTGATTCAGACTTTGTCTCCTACACACACAATCCCCAAATGACTATTTAGAAAGGAAAGTAGAGACTGCTGAAATTAACCAGACATGAAGTGGATCTCAATACTCGTTGGCAACTTACGATAGTACTTCTGTAACAGACTTCAGAACGCACCGTAAACTCACTCCACAGCTTGCTTGAAATGTCACCGATGGAGCTATCGTATTTGGATAACTCGAACGTTGTCAAGGAGGGTGGTAACTTGTGTTAGCAAAGCAGAGGTCCGAAGCAGAGGTCATAGGTTCAAGCGTCGGTGTGCGCCGAATCAGGAGGAAGCAGTGCTCTCTAAGTAAGTAATGTGCGGTCATTTATTTACAGTGGTGCTGTGACCTAGATCTACAGTTGCACTCAGTTCAACTCTGGGGTCACTGTTAAGGAAGTTTGAGGGATGAATGTAGCACATGGGGATGTGTGAAACTTAATCGTCAGCCTGAAGTGCCCTCACCCGCTCCAGCGAATAGCTAGCTTTTCGTGAGACCCAGACTGGTAAGAAGCTTCAGGAGAGCAGTCACTTGTTCTAGCAAGGCAGAGGGCCTGGGTTGGAGCTTCGGTGTTAGAGTCAGGAGGAAGTGGGACTTCCTAAGCAAGCAGCGCGACATCCTTTAAACTTTCAGTAAGATATTAGCTCAAGGTATGATTGTGCTGTGATGTTTGTATTCTGCTGATTTATTGTTCAGTCTTTATTGGTCTGGTGCTGGTAGAGAAAGTTATGGTATGCACTTACAGACTCCTCTTTATGACCATAATGTCAGCCACATCCTGCAGAAAGGACAGGGAATGTTGTTATTGATCTAAAATATTCATACTAGAAATCATCCTAATACAATATCAATCAGTAGCTAATGTCCTCCGTAAACCAATTATGATTTGGTACTGTACTTTTGCCCAATGGGATCACACAACAAAGGACTAATGTGAGTGTACATTATGATTATAATGAGGATGTGGTGGTTATAATGACCAACTTGCTGCCTGGTACACCTGTTGCTCTCTCTGCTTCTCCTCCACGGCTCTGTAATTGCCCCTGATGGGATATATAAATCTGTATTTAATTGAACTGAATAGAACCAGAGAAGGACATAAGCCTGTGGAGCAGGCATGTTCCAATATCCACACCTGCATAACACTTCAAATTAGAATGCATTTACCGGTACATTGCTTTTTTCAAGTGGTATGCTGGTGTGGGTATTGGAAGAACTGTTTTTGGTTCCGGGTAGAACCCTTTTGGGTTCCATGTAGAACCATTTCCACAGATGGCTCTACATGGAACCCAAAATGGTTCTACCTGGAACCAAAAAGGGTTATCCTATGGGGACAGCCGAAGAACCCTTTTGGAAATATTTTTTCTCAGTGTATAGTCTTGCTTGTGACAATACAGAATGACCACATGTTGATGCGTGACTTGAGTTCTCATGGTTTGTGTCTGAAATGGGACCCAATAGGACTCAAAAGTATTGCACTATAGATGGAATAAGGTACTATATAGGAAATATAGTACATTATATAGGGAATAAGGTGCTATTTCAGACACATACATAATTCCATGTCAGACGTGATTAGACTGAATTAGCCCAGATAGGACAGATTTGTTATTCTAGGCTTGTCTTTATTGGAAAGAGATGCTCATTACATGCTAAGGGTCCACTGGGAATTCCAGGACTTGCTGTGAGATGGACCTGCCTGTCAACAACATCATCAGCCTCAGCCTGAGCACCTCTAGGGGTTGGCTGTTCCTCGACTACAGAGATCTGCTGTGTGAAATAGGGGACACAGTTGAAACAAATATTTGATGTGTTCAGCACAACGTAGTTAAGCGTTTTTGCAACCAAATGTGTGTTCTAAATGGTTTCACATTTCCTGCCTACTGAACATGCCCGTGGCTACACATCAGTTTCAGTGGGGATGGTTTATGTCTTTGTGTTGATCCAAATCTCCATCTGCACATGGGCATGTTTAGACAGGTTATATGAGGACAGAAGTTAGCGCAGAGTAACTCATGGACGTGTTCATTTTGGAATAATATCACAGTGTAGGAAGGACCTGAGGCTAATGATGCGTTTTAATATTTCATCACATCATTCTTGAAAAGTAATGTTGATTTGAGACAAACTCCTTGTTCTTCAGCAGCACGTGTTACTACTCCAGGCATGAGTACAGTGCATCTTGGCCAGGGGGGGAACTTTTATCAAATGTTGGTCATGTGACATACACTATCTTGCTGGTCCTGTTTCCATGGTTACCGTGCTGTCCTCCCTCTGTGTTGACTATCTTGTATTTCTGATATAAAGCCACAGTAGTTCCAATTTAGTTTGCCATGGTAAATTGCTTAGGGCTGTTGGCAGACTCACTAATCACCTGGTAGCAAGGCCTGGCCAATCAATACATGTAGTTCAGGCCAGCTAGTAGAGTGCAGACCTCACTGATCTCTGCCTGTGTGATAAAGCAGAGGATCATTTCACATAGAACAGCAAAAGCTCTTGGGAAATCACACCAGCTAGTGTGTGTAATGTATCATGCATTAACAGAGCAATGCCCTGTATTTTAATGCTCACACACTGAATGTTTGAGTGTTGTTACTAGTGTAATAAACTGTTACTACACAGGCATAATATAAGTTTTCATTAGGTTTGTCATTCACGTGTTAATGGTTTACAAAAGAGCATATGGCTTCCCTGAGAAGCTGTGACGTTTTGACTGGGTCTAAGTTATGATGAGATCTTCTCTCTGTCCTGCAGGCGTTTTTGTGGAGGGCTAATCTGAGATAAAGTTGGGCAAACTGTTTGTTCCCTGTACTCTCCTCTGTCCTCCTGAGGTCACTCACAGCAGCACAGAAGAATCACTCCAATTGGAGGTCTGGAGTTATTAAGTAAAGCTTGCAAATAGTTGCATCTGTAACAGGATACTGGTATGCTATTTGTGACCGACCGCCTTGATTCGGTCTTATGTAGCAACATTTTAAATTGTGTTTTTTACATTGGATAAAATCAGAGACTATAAAATGGTATATCATACACTACAGTTGAGGAAGAATGGGGAAAGTATTTTTTGAGAAAATGTCCCTTGAATGCTGTGGTACCTAGTGGAGAGCTCTTCTTTGTCTCCACCAATTCAGCATTGTTCACATCCCCTTAAACCAGCCCCACCCATCTCTTTAAGGACTCACATGTGAGGTCATGTGCTAAACAGTGAGCAGTGTAGTAAAGATTACGACCAAAAGTGGTAAAAGTAGAAGCCTAAAATAAGGTGAACAGAAAGTGTCCAAATATTAGATGACACTTACCCAGACTCTTGCTAAGTGGGTGTGTCTCTACAGCGAAATGGTTACTTGCATACTAGAAATATCAACAATAGATGGTGTCAATTCTAGAGAGAGAGAACAAAATAATATACTGTGTATACAAGAACGATATCAATATCAATGATACTGGTGATGGGGTAGTTACAGTTGAAGTCGGAAGTTTACATACACCTTAGCCCAATTCATTTAAACTCAGTTTTTCACAATCCTGACATTTAATCCTAGTAGAAATGCCCTGTCTTAGGTCAGTCAGGATCACCACTTTATTTTAAGAATGTGAAATGTCAGAACAATAGTAAAGTGAATGATTTATTTAAGCTTTTATTTCTTTCATCACATTCCCAGTGGGTCAGAAGTTTACATACACTCAATTAATATTTGGTAGCATTGCTTTTAAATTGCTTAACTTGGGTCAAATGTTTCGGGTAGCCTTCCACAAGCTTCCCACAATAAGTTGGGGGAATTTTGGCCCATTCCTCCTGACAGAGCTGGTGTAACTGAGTCAGGTTTGTAGGCCTCCTTGCTCACACATGCTTTTTCTGTTCTGCCCACAAGTTTTCTATAGGATTGAGGTCAGAGCTTTGTGATGGCCACTCCAATACCTTGACTTTGTTGTCCTTAAGCCATTTTGCCACAACTTTGAAAGTATGCTTGGGGTCATTGTCCATTTGGAAGACCCATTTGTGACCAAGCTTTAACTTTCTGACGGATGTCTTGAGATATTGCTTCAATATATCCATATCATTTTCCTACCTCATGATGCCATCTATTTTGTGAAGTGCACCAGTCCCTCCTGCTGCAAAGCACCCCCACAACATGATGCTGCCATCCCATGTGCTTCATGGTTGGGATGGTGTTCCTCGGCTTGCAAGTCTCCCCCCCCTTTATTCTCCAAACATAATGATGGTCAAACATTTCAATTTTTGTTTCATCAGACCAGAGGACATTTCTCCAAAAAGTATGATCTTTGTCCCCATGTGCAGTTGCAAACTGTAGTCTGACTTTTTTATGGTGGTTTTGGAGCAGTGGCTTCTTCCTTGCTGAGCGGCCTTTCAGGTTATGTCGATATAGGACTCGTTATACTGTGGATATAGATACTTTTGTACCTGTTTCCGCCAGCATCTTCACAAGGTCCTTTGCTGGTGTTCTGGGATTGATTTGCACTTTTCGCACCAAAGTACATCTCTAGGAGCGGTATGATGGCTGCGTGGTCCCATGGTGTTTATACTTGCGTACTATTGTTTGTACAGATGAACGTGGTACCTTCAGGCATTTATAAATTGCTCCCAAGGATGAACCAGACTTGTGGAGGTCTACAATAATTTTTCTGAGGTCTTGGCTGATTTCTTTCGATTTCCCCATGATGTCACGCAAACAGGCACTGAGTTTGAAGGTAGGCCTTGAAATACATCCACAGGTACACCTTCTAAAGCCATGACATACTTTTCTGGAACTTTACATGACAACTTAGTGTATGTAAACTTCTGACCCACTGGAATTGTGATAGAGTGAAATAATCTGTCTGCAAACAATAGTTGGAAACATTACTCGTGTCATGCACAAAGTAGGTGTCCTAACCGACTTGCCAAAACTATAGTTTGTTAACAATACATTCGTGGAGTGGTTGAAAATGACTCCAACCTAAGTGTATGTAAACTTCCGACTTCAACTGTAAGCTGTATGCATACAATAAGGGGTAAAGTGGCAGAGCAGCAGGATGAAGAAATAAATAGTAGCAGCAACATATGGTGTGTGTTAGGAGAGAGTAATGTGAATAGAGGCACTGCAGATAGTGCTGATGACTGAACTCACCGCCAGTGATGAACTGGTCTGTCCGAACCACGCATGAACAAGGGAATCTATTCGGAGAGCCTGTTTCTGTCCTGCCTCTTGACTTTGGTGTAGGTCACCTGATGTCCGTAGTCTTTTCGTCGCAAAGCTCCCTGATCTTCTCAAAAATAGACGTTTGTCTAGCTGTGTCCAGCCCAAGTGGTGCTTGTACAGGCAGACCATCTATGGGAGGAAGAATGTCAGCGTTGCTCAGCAGTTGAAACCTGGTCCCGACTGAGTCCGAATGCTCCTTGGCGACCACACCAGGCTCTCCAGTGCATCTTCCTTTGACCTTTATTTAACTAGGCAAGTCAGTTAAGAACAAATTCTTATTTTCAGTGACGGCCGAGGAACAGTGGGTTAACTGCCTGTTCAGGGGCAGAACGACAGATTTGTACCTTGTCAGCAACCCTTCGGTTACTAGTCCAACGCTCTAACCACTAGGCTACCCTGCAGCCCCATATCTGCATCTAAGCTGTAAAACAGGATTGAAAACAAAACAAATTGAAAATACATTACAACCTTGCATGACATCAATTCACATCCCAAGTTTAGATAACAGGAATAACCTCATGCAATGAAAATGATATTCACCTGAAGTGCTGGGAATGCTTGATCTGTGGCAGCAGCCTGAAGTACGGAGTCAGGTGTTGTTGCCAGCCATAGCTTTCCACCAGCACGGTACCATCCTCCAGTCCAACCAGCTGTGGGATGTTGACCCCTGTCACAGTGCTGTCCTTCACTACACCAGCAATCTCAGGCAAAAGTGTTCACTCTGGTCTTTCTAGAAATGTATAATATCTGAAACTATAGCTAGACTGTATCATAACCGGCCATGATTGGGAGTCCCATAGGGTGGTGCACAATTGGCCCAGCGTCGTCCGGGTTAGGGTTTGGCTGGGGTAGGACGTCATTGTAAATAAGAATTTGTTCTTAACTAAAATGATGAAATAAAAATGAACACTTCGCGGCAGACCCCTTTCTTTAAATAAGACGTCGTTTGAGTTTAGTTTGTACAGCTTACTTGGTCCGTTGTGTCAAGTCACCCTGGTTCACACTGACCGTGTGCAAATGGCATAAGAATCGTCCTCCTGAAAGTAGTCCATCACAACTCTCTCCCACTGACCTTTGTCGATAGCGCCTGATACATTCAGGGGATCAATGTTATTGGGAGCAGTAGCAACACATTTGCAGTTCTCCATGGCTAACGTTATATCTTTAGAAAAAACTGCAGTAGAAAGAATTGCACATAGCGAGCAGCTCATTTTATAGACAGAAGATGCTACACAGCAGACCAATCTGAAACTCATCTCTCAGGATGTCCAGCCCATTCATCATCTCAACCAATCACGGCTAGCGGGAAGATTCCTGTCTTTTTTTCTGTGGCTAAACCAACCAGGCTTGTAATTGAAGTGTTTTCGTATTTACACATGACATACACCTTTGTTATTAAGGCACATGGTTAAATAAAACACGAAAGCTCAAATGTTTCCTGAAACTAGTCACATTTTAGGATGTGAGTAGCTATCTCAGATTGTCCCAGTCTGCTGCTAAAGCCTTGTTCTTAGTCCGTGCATTATTATATTACTCTGTCAAAGGACTCTCATTTTATCATTTTGATTTCAGGAACACAATGACAAAACATAAATCCTCGTGACATTTTGTTGTTTCTTCTTCCAGACACTACGGTGTCCCCATACCGGGACGGTTGTTGCTCACGTGCGCTAATGTGACTATAATAACGTTGTAAGTAACAGCAAACTTTCCAGGACATACACATGTCTTTATATGGGCAGAAAGCTTAGATTCTTGTTAATCTAACTGCACTGTCCAATTTACAGTAGCTATTACAGTGGAAAAATACCATGCTATTGTTTAAGGAGAGTGCACAACAACAAAACACTTTTACCACGGCAACTGGTTTGATATATTCACCTCTGAAGGTAAATAATGTACTTACATTCAGTAATCTTGCTCTGATTTGTCACCCTGAGGGTCCCAGAGATGAAACGTAGCATAGTTTGATAAAATCATTTTTTTATAATTCAAATGTAGGAACAGGGTTCTACAGTTTAAACACATGCTGTCTCTGGGTCCGCACCCACACCGCCCGGCCATCTAGATGTGTGAAAGTTCATGTATAAGCTAATGATCCATCATGTATCACATTCCTGGGAGTGTATAAGCTTTGTATTACCATATAATTTTTGTATGTTTCTGTAGTTATGTACTTGAAAATGTATCAATTGACCAGTTCGGCACATTTGGGCAGACATAATACAAAATACTGTGCAGTATTGCAATGCTTCACTGGGTCAGTCTGAAACTTTGCACATGCACTGCTGCCATCTAATGGACAAAATCTGAATTGCTCCTAAACCCCTATATTACATTATGGCCTTTCTCTTGCATTTTAAAGATGATGGAATTTTTTTATTTATAGAAAATGCATGGGTTTTTTGTATTTTTTTGTATCATATTTTACCAGATCTAATGTGTTACATTCTCCTACATTCACTTCACATTTCCACAAACTTCAACGTGTTTCCTTTCAAATGGTATCAAGAATATGCATATCCTTACTTTCTGTCCTGAGCTACAGGCAGTTAGTCATTTTGGGTGAAAATTGAAAAAAAATGTCAGATTGTCCCAGTCTGCTGCTAAAGCCTTGTTCTTAGTCCGTGCATTATTATATTACTCTATCAAAGGACTCTCATTGTATCATTTTCATTTCAGGAACTCAATGACAAAACAAAAATCCTTTCCTCGTGACATTTTGTTGTTTCTTCTTCTTCCAGAGCTGAGTGAGTGGAATGGATACTGGGACTGTCGTTGTTTTGAGTCAAACTCACTGTGCTGAGCCCCACAGCCTGGTACTGTGTGGGTGCTAACAGAGGAACAAAGCATGTGGACCACGTCTGCTATGACAGTCAACATGTCTGAGGCTGAGCCAGACCACATTAACTGCACCATCAGCCATGAGATCCACCAGTACCTGTTCTCTGTGGCCTACATCCTGGTTCTTTTGATTGGCGTTCCCACCAACGCCTACTCCCTCTACCATGCCTGGCTTCAGCTGAGAGACAAGAACGAACTGGGGATCTACCTGCTCAACCTGACCGTGTCAGACCTCCTCTACCTGGCCTCTCTGCCTCTCTGGCTGCAATACATCTTCCAGGGAGATGACTGGAGACAAACTGAGTGGCTTTGCCAGCTGTGTGGCTTCCTGCTCTATGAAAACATTTATGTTAGTATCGGATTCTTATGTTGTATCTCTATAGACCGTTACCTGGCCGTAGTGTACCCATTCCGCTTCACAGCTTTTCGAAGTATGCGGGCAGCCACGTTGGCCAGCGCCTTCATCTGGCTGAAAGAGATTGCTGTGGGTGTTGTCTTTTTCAGACACAAGGAGCTAAGCAGGGACAGCACCAACCAATCGGTGTGCTTTGAGCACTACCCCATGCAGCCGTGGGAGTACCCAATCAACTACTACCGTTTCGCCATTGGCTTCCTGTTCCCACTAGGCATCCTGTCCGTGTCGTATCTCCGCGTCCTGCGGGCGGTCGGAAAAAGCGTAGGCACGCAAAGCACCCAGAAAACGCGCATTAAGAACCTGGTGACCAGCACCATTGTCATTTTCCTGGTGTGTTTCTCTCCATACCACGTGTTCCTGCTGGTGCGTACCATCTTAGAAAGAGACTGCCCCTTCATAATCAACATCTTCAACTACTACCACGTCTCCCTGCTGCTCACCAGCTTCAACTGCGTGGCCGACCCAGCGCTGTACTGTTTCGTCAGTGAGAGGGCCCAGCAGGGGATCCAACAAGCCCAGGAGGCCTGTAGGCAGGCCCTCTGCTGCTGCTGCCACAGGGGACAGCACAGCCCCGTCACAGCCACAGGTACAGACTCCGAGGTGGCCACCTGCAACGAGAACAGAAAAGTCTCAGTCACACTGTTGACGTCTAGTAGTAATATTAATAATACATGGGTTTTATGAAGCTCTTTTGAAGGACCTAAAGACACTTGAATAGTAGACTAGGAGCTAGGGTCGTAGTTGGATGAGAGAGAAGGTCGGGGAAAGAATACATACAGTGACGGGACATTGGACATGAGACATTGGACAATGTGAAGTTCATCGGAGCCCATCAAATTTGCTGTCAAATGAAATATAAGAGTCTATATTTTTGAGAAATGAACTTATATATACATTTTTCAACCATTTCCAATGCAAAAACATGTGGAATAAGCAAAGGCTTTGATTTCTGTTCATCCAGATAGAAAAGGGGTCTTATAAAACATCTACCAGAAAAAGTCTTAAAGTCATTAGAAATACATCAAAACCCAGTAATGTTGAAGTAAAGACCCTTCCAAGTAATATCTATATATTTATATTTAGTTTTGCAGAAATGTTTTGGCATCTGTAAGTTTAAGGAATATTGCCTAGTGTCTTGTCATTCTCTTACCAGAAACATATCTTTAAGATATCTTCTAATTTCTCTCCCTCATGAGGAGGGAGGATAATGAAAGTTCACATAAGTAGCAATTAAAGGTAGACCTACCGATTTGAGTGTTTTTACTGATAACAATTTGGTTTATGATTTATTAAGTGATTTAAAACGTGTCATTTTGTTACCAAATTGGTAACGGAATGACTTCTCCAGTTGAAATCCCTTCTCCTGGTTCTTATTGTCACCTAGCCATGACTCTCATGAGCCCTCTCTATTTCCATTTACTGTAACCAGCCCTCTCACCCACTGAGCACCGACGGACACCGCACGTCCATGGACGTGGACAAGTAGTTTACATTTTGTCAGTCCAAATCTAAACCAATCATAGATGTCTGTTTCTACTGTACTGTACTGACCTTTACTATGCTGAACTATACTGTGCTGTACTGACATTTACTTTTCTGAACTGTACTGTACTGTACTGACCTTTACTGTACTCTGCTCTATTGTGCTTCATTTTGGTGCTGTACTTTGTTGTGAAACAATGACGTCTATGATTGGTACAGATTTGGTCCGAACCGGACCAACCAAATTTAATAGCCATCGTGTAGAATAATGCATTACATTTGTTCTACCTTTGTGTACCTTTTCAGGATATATCACAATGAGGAGAAGGACATTCATAATTATGCACTTCTGTATAGTACAGATCATGGTCTCATAACGTGACCATCTGTTTCCGGGTGTTAATCCACTTCACTTACTGTTATGTAGTTCAATAACCAAAGTAGATTTTTCTTTTCAAACTCAAGTTGTCAAATCATAGCTGACACCGATTCTTTCTGCAAACATCTTTGAATCTTAATTTGGAGTAAAACGTGGTCCAAAATAACTGAGGGAGATTATATTGGCATTCTGTTACCAAACTTTACATCTGTACTGTTCTTCGAGTCAATGTCTTTGTCAAATATTCAGTGGAAATTGTTAAAAGTAGTCCTTGTGCATAGAGCTGTATGCTTTGTTGAACTTTGCAATCAATGGTTTTTGTCTGGCATACAGTCTGTGTCATTCTGTTACAGTGGCCTTGGACATATGACATAGTAAAAGTGTTATAATTAAGGTAGTAACATATGAATATGATGCTTTTTGTTTTTAAAAAGAATGTTTTATACTTTCTTTATTAACACGTGCAGGGCACTTGCACAGGTGATGCTGCCTTGTGTATAAGCCTGAGTTGAAAACTATCGTCAATACCAAGTTCTTTCTGCAACATTGTCAGGTTTTAATCTTTCATCACATTATGTAATATTCATTGTGTGTTTTTGGTTTTGAGAGTGACTCTGAATTCATACGACATATCAGCACAGATACGACATATCAACACAGATACGACATATCAACACAGATACGACAAATCAACACAGATACGACATATCAACACAGATACGACATATCAACACAGATACGACATATCAGCACAGATACGACATATCAGCACAGATACGACATATCAGCACAGATACGACATATCAGCACAGATACGACATATCAGCACAGATACGACATATCAACACAGATACGACATATCAACACAGACATATCAACACAGATACGACATATCAACACAGATCAGCACAGATACGACATATCAACACAGATACGACATATCAACACAGATACGACATATCAGCACAGATACGACATATCAGCACAGATACGACATATCAACACAGATACGACATATCAGCACAGATACGACATATCAGCACAGATACGACATATCAGCACAGATACGACATATCAGCACAGATCAACACAGACGACATATCAGCACAGATACGACATATCAGCACAGATACGACATATCAGCACAGATACGACATATCAACACAGATACGACATATCAACACAGATACGACATATCAACACAGATACGACATATCAACACAGATACGACATATCAGCACAGATACGACATATCAGCACAGATACGACATATCAGCACAGATACGACATATCAACACAGATACGACATATCAACACAGATACGACATATCAACACAGATACGACATATCAACATAGCCTCTTGACCAAACTTATCTCTATTTCCTGATTGTTTCTTTTTAAGTACACTGAACAAAAATATATAAAGTGTTGATTTCATGACCTGAAATAAAATATCCCAGAGATGTTTCATACACACAATAGCTTATTTCTCTTAAATGTTGTGCACACATTTGTTTACATCCCTGTTGGTGAGCAGTTCTCCTTTGCCAAGATAATAATCCACCTGGCAGGTGTGGCATATCAAGAAGCTGATTAAACAGCATGATCATTACACCTTGTGCTGGGGACAATAAAAAGTCACTCTAAAATGTGCAGTTTTGTCACACAACCCAATGCCACAGATGTCTCAAGTTTTGAGGGAGCGTGCACTTGGCATGCTGACTGCAGGAATGTCAACCAGAGCTGTCATTTTAGAGAATTTGGCAGTACTTCCAACCGGCCTCACAACTGCAGACCACGTGTAACCATGCCAGTCCAGGATCTCCAGTACCGGCTTCTTCACCTGCGGTGTTGTCTGAGACCAGCCACTCGGACAGTTGATGAAACTGTGGCTTTGCACAACCAAAGAATTTCTGCACAAACTGTCAGAAACCATCTCAGGGCAGCTCATCTGTGTGCTCTGCGTCCTCACTAGGGTCTTGACCTGACTGCAGTTCTGCGTCGTAATCGACTTCACTAACACGCTGGAGAAGTTTGCTCTTCACGGATGACTCCCAGTTTCAACTGTACCGGGCACATGGCAGACAGCGTTTATGGCGTTGTATGGGTGAACGGTTTGCTGATGTCAACGTTGTGAACAGAGTTCCCCACGGTGGCAGTGGGGTTATGATCTGGGCAGGCATAAGCTACGAGCAACGAACACAATTGTATTTTATCGATGGCAATTTAAATGCACAGAGATACCGTGACGAGATCCTGAGGCCCATTGTCGTGCCATTCATCCGCCGCCATCACCTCATGTTTCAGCATGGCAATGCACGGCACCATGTCGCAAGGATCTATACACAATTCCTGGAGTTGTGAAAATGTCCCAGTCCTTCCATGGCCTGCATACTCACCACAAGTCACCGATTTGAGTCACCGATGTTTGGGATGCTCTGGGTCGACGTGTACGACAGTTTTTCTGATCCACACCCCTACCTTGTTCTCTTTAAGGTATTTGTGACCAACACATGCGTATCTGTATTCCCAGTCATTTAAAGATTAGGGCCAATTTAATTTATTTCAATTGACTGAATTCCTTATACATAATGTAACTCAGTAAAATGTTTGAAATTGTTGCATGTTTAGTTTATGTTCAATGTACAAGTAGTCATTATCTTAATAGGTCCTCTGGTATTCTTGCTGCTCAATATATGTGAATTGCTTCCAGTTTCAGGGGTATGTAAGGATTCCTCAGCTCAGATTCATAACTGAAGGTGTGTGGAGAGAATAGGCATACTGTATATACATACATCATTGGTTGAGAGCCTTCAGGGAAGCATCAGCACCGGGTCAAGCTCAGTAGTAACCCAGAGGTCTTGACTTACTTGACTTCTGTGTTTAGCATAAGTTGTTCACAGTGTTCTCTACTGCACTCTCTTTCCCCAGGGGTTTTGCCCCGCCCATCTTAAGGATGTCTCAGTTGGAACTGTCCCATGATGCCCCCCATCCCTTCTCCCGTTCCCATGTCTTCCCAGGCCATGTCCTGGCCACACAGCCTGAGTATTTCCAGGTTAAACGAACCACGTGGGAACTAACGTATCTGACCTTTCACACTGCACAGATTATTTTCTGCTGCATGTTTTCCCTCCTTACATTAGGAGTTTGGTTTTAAAGTACCACATCTCCCCAGAACAGAGAGAGAGAGAGAGAGAGAGAGAGAGCGAGAAATAGGCTTTTCTTATTGTGAATTATGCAGTTGTAAATCAATGAAAGATGGACTGGTTGTTCTAAACGGTCAAACATTGAGACATTCAGAGTTCATAAATCAAAGTATTTCAAAGCAGAACAAGAACCCAGGGGTCAATCAATTCACACCGAAGGAGCCAGTGTAACAATACTGTTGACTCTTTATATAACATTTCACAGGGGCTCTAATGGGATCAAATGTAATTTGTTTAAATGTTTTATGTTTAACCACATCATGAAAATATGAACATAAATCTGTAGAGCAAGTACTGTAACCAATTCATTGGTTTAATGTTATTTTCTCTTGCTGTTTGGGAGATTTGCTTTGTGACCCTGCAGTCATGCCTGACGTTAGCAGTGCCACGCTGTACTCAGTGATGCATGAAATGCCTTCTCGCTGCGTGTTTTTCTTCTTCTGCTGAAGTTATGACCTCTTGCTGTTTCCTTTCATATCAGTTTGGTCTAATCGGAAATGTTTTCTTCACATCTGTCTCATATATCCGGCAATACCTCTGGTAACCCGGCACATAGGGGTTAGCTCGACAAGGTGAAGGAAGTAGAGACGCTGTTGCACCCTCTTGCCAAGGGTGGTGATGGTGTTGGTTCATGACAATGTGGACACCGAGGAACTCTCTGAAAAAGTCCCATTGATGTGGATCGGGGCATGTTCCCTCCAATGCTTCCTGAAGTCAACAATCAACTTTGTTTTCTGACGATGAGGGAGAGGTTGTTGTCATGATGCCACAATGCCAGTTCACTTACCTCCTCACTATAGGCTGACTTGTCGTGGTTGGTTATCAGGCCTACAATCGTGGTGTCGTCAGCAAACTTGATGGAGTTGGTGTCGTGCAAAGCCACGCAGTCGTGGGATGAACGGGGAGTACTGATGACACACTGCTGCGTTGAGTCAGTGTGGATGAGGTGTTGTTGCCAATCCTCACAGCTTGCGGTCTGCCTGTCAGGAAGTCCAGGATCCAGTTGCAGAGGGTGTCCAGACTCAGGGCTCTGAGCTTGGTGTCGAGCTTGGAGGGAACAATAGTGTTGATTGCTGAACTGCAGTCAATGAACAGCATTCTCACATAGGTGTTCCTCGTGTCCAGATGTGTTATGGCTGTGTGAATAGTGATAGAAATGGCATCTTCAGTGGATATGTTGTGGCTGTAGGCAAGTTGGAGTGGGTCCAGTGTGCCTGGCATGCGGGCCTTGATATGGGTCATGACCAGCCTCCCGAAGCACTTCAGGATCACATAGGTGAGCACGATGGGACAATAGTCATTTGCTCATGTCACGTAGTTATTTTTGGGCACTGGGACGATGGGGGTCTCCTTAAAGCATGTAGGGACTACAGCCTAGGACAGGAACAGGTAAATGATTTCAGAGAAGACGCCCGCTAGCTGGTCAGCACACACTCTGAGTACACAGCCTGGGAGACCATCTGGGCCGGCTGCTTTGTGAGTGTTTACTCTATTGAGAGTTTTCCTCACGTCAGGCTCAGAGAGCAAAAGCACCTGGTGGGCAATAGGTTCAGTACGCATCACTGTATTTTGTATCAGAACGTAGGCTTGCACTCTTTGAAGTATTGTAGATTGATGCATTGCACTCTTTGTTTATAAATCCCTCCTGCATAAGCTTCCACCGTCCCTTACTTCATTGTTAACAGATGTACGAGATGCCAGACCCTGTCTCATGGATGGTTAACTCTGGAGATCCCTTCAGTTGGGTTGATCTGCTTTTAGTTTTTATGGAAGAACTTAAGTATTTTTACCTAAGTTCTACTTGACTTGTTTTTGGGGATATCTGTACTTTACTATTTATATTTTTAACAACTTTTACTTTTACTCCACTATATTCCTAAAGACAATTTGACTCAAAGACCGATAAGGGCCATCAGAATAGATTGTCTTCCAACATTTTGGAAAACCATATAATACCAAATTCAGTATGTAGGCCCATGCTACATATCTTAACTTAGTTTGAGAAAAGCTAAAGGATTTGTTGAGAGATGGCTGAGTTAGTGATAAAGCAGGAAATCAGATGTTATGTGTCCATTTAAATCCTTTGTGAATCCACATCACAATGGCATAACAGCTTGAAACTGTTTAGGGTTACCGAAGACATTAAGTTTGTGTTGACATCTTAAAAAATAAGGAAACTATTAATAGTTGACTTTTGACGATGTAACGCTAATAGTTCACTCTGAATTTAATCTTTGTCAATAGTCCCTAAAGAGTTTGAGAAAATAACATTGATGCATTCAAAGATGCTAAAAATACTAAAGAAATCTTCTTCTCATGAACCATAGGACCAAATGACACCACATTTGGAATGTAGGCCTATCGTATGTCTTAACTTAGCTAAGGAATTGGTCAGATTTTACGTGTCCATTTTAAACCACTGTAAATCCACTCTGATCTTGTCCTTTCTGTCATCCTGTGAACCCCATTCATTGCTGCTTCCAGCTATATTTTATGACTGTGTTTTGCTTTTCATGTATTGTTGTGTATTATAACATGCATTTTAATGTGTGTGTGTGTGGATGTGTTGTTTATGTGTATGTTGTATTTTGATGTGTATTGTTGTACTAAACAGGACTCATCTGGAAAAGAGTCCTTGGTCTCAGCATTGACTCCCTGTCAAAATAAAGTGGGAAAACATTTGTCATGATGGTTGATGTATGGAGTTGTGTGGATTCCTCTGTAGAGTTGTTCTCTGGAAGAAAGGGCTTTCATGTCATTTTATCTTATTCAGATCTAGGGTTACAAAAGATGGGTATATCACTTGAAACTTACTTAACTTGAAACTTAAGTTTACTAGTATAATACCCAAATGTTTGACTTTTTTAAGGATTTAAGACATCTAGTGGCCCTTTTGGGTACTTCAGATTTTTACAGGTGTCTAGAATTATCTCTGTCCCTCTGTGTGGCCTTATCACATGTAAAATGCATTAAATAGTTCAATAAGATTTTCCAAAAAACAAAACAATGTTAAATATAAACCATCAACTTAGTGAATACCGTTGTTTGGTATTAGGGTTTCAGCATGAAATATCTATATTTTACACACTTGTTTATTTTACGATGTCAGTATATATTTGTTGTCAATGTTTTGGAGTCAAACAGGTAGCAGTTTCGAAAAACATAAATAGTTGGAAAAGTTGCAGAGTTAATTGAAAATAATGCCGTTGTTGATTACAAAAACAAGTTGAATCAACTTTGTTTCCATGTAATTTCAACCCCAAAATACTTCTGGACTTGCCAAAAGCTATCAAAATAAGCTAATTTTGTATTTTTTTTTCACCCAACTTTTAACCTAAATCCAATGATAGGGTTACATTTTTGGTCGATTCCACGTTGCATGCACGTTAGTTGACATCTCAACCAAATGTAAATCAAAACTAAACTTTGAACTGACGTCTGTGCCCAGTGGGGAGATTTTTTATTAGTTAGGCTATTTTCTCTTATGAACTCGGTGGTTCAAGCCCTGAATACCAATTGGCTGACAGCCATGGTATAACAGACCGTACCACGGGTATGACAAAACATTTGACTTTTACTGCTCTAATTACATTAGTAACCAGTTTATAATAGCAATAAGGCACCTCGGGGGTTTGTGATATATGGCCAATAAACCACGGCTAAGGGCTGTGTCCAGACACTCTGCATTGTGTCGTGCATAAGAACAGCCCTTAGCTGTGGTATATTGGCCATATACCACACCTCCTAGGGCCTTATTACTAATTGAACCATATGGTCTATCTACTAGACACTCATGGACAATGTGGAGACCGGTATAAAAAAAGTGATACTCTCTCTCATATATACGTTATTCAAGTATAACTTTGATAAACTACCGGTAGCTTTTTCAACCCTATTCAGATCTCTGCTCTGGCATATTATAAGAGTATAACAAACCGTCTTGTATGTTCTCATATTTCACCCTTTCTATCTCTTTCACCTGTGAAGGAGTGGTGCCTTGGCAGTTTGGGTTTGATTCAAAATACAACTGCACACTTCAAAACACATTCCAACAGACTAATGCATCTCACTCCAAACACACTTGTTAGGGTATGACGGACAGAGACCGAATCAGAAATGCACGCACACGCATGGCTCGGTGGGACTAGGGTTAAATTCACACTGTAATTTGAGCAACTAAGCAACTAATTCCATCATCGTATAATACTTAACATTCTCAGGTGTAGCCAGTAGCTAGCTAGCTAATGAATATCCTGGGTTTATTTATTTCCCTAGCAACAGAAGCTTCCTTGGACGATATCATCTTGACTTTGAGTGAACCTAAAGGAAAGGACTTCATTTGGAAAGGTCACACCAAATGTCTTGGCTTTCTATTAATCCATGTTAGCTAAGAGAAGAACAGATGAACTAGCTGTGTGACTGAGTGTGAGCATAATCATTTTGGGGGGCTGGAGAATACAGTATGTCCACTCTCTTTGCAAGGTTGCCTGAACCCATACCATGTGTTTATCAGACTGTGTTGACTGTATGAAGTGTGTGTGGAAGATTGTTTTAGACAGATCTGTGTCTGACTTGGCTCAGTTGGCTGGGGAGATGAGGGATGGAAAGTCAGGGAGGGTGGCCCTAGCATGGCACACACTGACACTGGTATTGACAGTTGAGGCGATCACGTTAGAGTTCAGGCAGTGGGGCTCTGATTCATGTATTAAAATACACTGCATCAGCTGTTACATTATAAACATAAATCAGTATTACAACAGTCAATCGCATACAAGTGAGTTATCATTTCCAATACAACATTTCATATTTACACCATTAATATGACTAAGGAAATGTGTGTTTAAAAAATTGAGATACAGTTGAAGTCGGAAGTTTACATACACCTCAGCCAAATACATTTAAACTCCGGTTTTCACAATTCCTGACATTTAATTGTAGTACAAATTCCCTGTCTTAGGTCAGTTACAATCACCACTTTATTTTAGAAAATGTAAAATGTCAGAATAATAGTAGAGAGAGTGATTTATTTCAGCTTTAATTTCTTTCATCACATTCCCAGTGGATAAGAAGTTTACTACACTCAATTAATATTTGGTAGCATTGCATTTGAATTGTTTAACTTGGGTCAAACGTTTCAGGTAGCCTTCCACAAGCATCCCACAATAAGTTGGGTGAATTTTGGCCCATTCCTCCTGACAGAGCTGGTGTAACTGTGTCAGGTTTGTAGGCCTCCTTGCTCGCACACAATTTTTCAGTTCTGCCCACAGATTTTCTATAGGATTGAGGTCAGGGCTTTGTGATGGCCACTCTAATACCTTGACTTTGTTGTCCTTAAGCCATTTTGCCACAACTTTGGAAGGATGTTTGGGGTCATTGTCCATTTGGAAGACCCATTTAACCCAACCTTTTACTTCCTGACTGATGTCTTGAGATGTTGCTTCAATATATCCACATAATTTTTTCCCCTCATGATGCCATATATTTTGTGAAGTGCACCACTTCCTCCTGCAGCAAAGCACCCCCACAACATGATGCTGCCACCCCCGTGCTTCACGGTTGGGATGGTGTTCTTCTGCTTTAAAAAAAATGTATTTTATTTCACCTTTATTTAACCAGGTAGGCAAGTTGAGAAAAGTTCTCATTTACAATTGCGACCTGGCCAAGATAAAGCAAAGCAGTTTGACACATACAACGACACAGAGTTACACACAAAACAAACATACAGTCAATAATACAGTATAAACAAATCTATATACGATGTGAGCAAATGAGGTGAGATAAGGGAGGAAAAGGCAAAAAAAGGCCATGGTGGCAAAGTAAATACAATATAGCAAGTAAAACACTGAAATGGGAGATTTGCAGTGGAAGAATGTGCAAAGTAGAAATAAAAATAATGGGGAGCAAAATAAATAAATAAATAAAATAAATACAGTAGGGAAAGAGCTAGTTGTTTGGGCCAAATTATAGGTGGGCTATGCACAGGTGCAGTAATCTGTGAGCTGCTCTGACAGTTGGTGCTTAAAGCTAGTGAGGGAGATAAGTGTTTCCAGTTTCAGAGATTTTTGTAGTTCGTTCCAGTCATTGGCAGCAGAGAACTGGAAGGAGTGGCGGCCAAAGAAAGAATTGGTTTTGGGGGTGACCAGATTTTGCAGCTCTTTCAGAACATCAGCTGACTGGATTTGGGAGAAGGATAAATGGGGAAGGCTTGGGCGAGTTGCTGTGGGGGGTGCAGTGCTGTTGACCGGGGTAGGGGTAGCCAGGTGGAAAGCATGGCCAGCCGTAGAAAAATGCTTATTGAAATTCTCAATTATAGTGGATGTATCAGTGGTGACAGTGTTTCCTATCTTCAGTGCAGTGGGCAGCTGGGAGGAGGTGTTCTTATTCTCCATGGACTTTACAGTGTCCCAGAACCTTTTTGAGTTAGTGTTGCAGGAAGCAATTCTCTGCTTGAAAAAGCTAGCCTTGGCTTTTCTAACTGCCTGTGTATAATGGTTTCTAGCTTCCCTGAACAGCTGCATATCACGGGGGCTGTTCAATGCTAATGCAGAATGCCATAGGATGTTTTTGTGTGGGTTAAGGGCAGTCAGGTCTGGGGAGAACCAAGGGCTATATCTGTTCCTGGTTCTAAATTTCTTGAATGGGGCATGCTTATTTAAGATGGTTAGGAAGGCACTTAAAAAAATAACCAGGCATCCTCTACTGACGGGATGAGATCAATATCCTTCCAGGATACCCCGGCCAGGTCGATTAGAAAGGCCTGCTTGCTGAAGTGTTTCAGGGAGCGTTTGACAGTGATGAGTGGAGGTCATTTGACCGCTGACCCATTACGGATGCAGGCAATGAGGCAGTGATCGCTGAGATCTTGGTTGAAGACAGCAGAGGTGTATTTAGAGGGCAAGTTGGTTAGGGTGATATCTATGAGGGTGCCCGTGTTTAAGGCTTTGGGGAGGTACCTGGTAGGTTCATTGATCATTTGTGTGAGATTGAGGGCATCAAGTTTAGATTGTAGGATGGCTGGGGTGTTAAGCATGTTCAAGTTTAGGTCGCCTAGCAGCACAAGCTCTGAAGATAGATGGGGGGCAATCAGTTCACATATGGTGTCCAGAGCACAGCTGGGGGCAACGGCGAGTGACTTGTTTTTAGAGAGGTGGATTTTTAAAAGTAGAAGTTCAAATTGTTTGGGTACAGACCTGGATAGTAGGACAGAACTCTGCATGCTGTCTTTGTAGTAGATTGCAACACCGCCCCCTTTGGCAGTTCTATCTTGTCTGAAAATGTTGTAGTTTGGGATGAACATTTCAGAATTTTTGGTGGTCTTCCTAAGCCACGATTCAGACACAGCTAGAACATCCGGGTTGGCAGAGTGTGCTAAAGCATTGAATAAAACACACTTAGGGAGGAGGCTTCTAATGTTAACATGCATGAAACCAAGGCTATTGCGGTTACAGAAGTCATCAAAAGAGAGCACCTGGGGAATAGGAGTGGAGCTAGGCACTGCAGGGCCTGGATGCACCTCTACATCGCCAGAGGAACAGAGGAGGAGTGGGATAAGGGTACGGCTAAAAGCAATAAGAATTGGTCCTCTAGAACGTCTGGAACAGAGAGTAAAAGGAGGTTTCTGGGGGAAATCAAATAGCTTCAAGGTATAATGTGCAGACGAAGGTATGGTAGGATGTGAATACAGTGGAGGTAAACCTAGGTATTGAGTGATGATGAGAGAGATATTGTCTCTAGAAACATCATTGAAACCAGGAGATGTCATAGCATGTGTGGGTGGTGGAACTAATAGGTTGGATAAGGTATAGTGAGCAGGACTAGAGGCTCTACAGTGAAATAAGCCAATAACACTAACCAGAACAGCAATGGACAAGGCATATTGACATTAAGGAGAGGTATGCTTAGTCGAGTGATCAAATGGGTCCAGTGAGTAGTGAGGTTGGTTGGGGTCACGGCAATTCAGACAGCTAGCCGGGCCATCGGCAGCAAGTTAGCATAGGATGGAGGTCTGTTTTTAGCCACCTCCTGCGCCTCCATCGGCAGGATTCGTGGGGTTCCGTGTGGTAGAGGGGATCAATCCAATTCGCAAAAAAAACAATATATATAGTTATAGAGGCCCAAGAAAACAAAGAAAAAAAAATGTCCGATAGGTCTATTCAGATAGCAGCCGATAAGACAGCTAACGATTAGCGGACCGCAGATGGGCGTTCAGGTAACGTTGCGATGGAGGAGCCAGCCGGATAACTCCCTCGGGTAGATAACGTCGGTAGTCCAGTTGTGAAGGCCCGGTGGGGCTCCACGTTGCCAGAAAAACGGGTCCGGATAGATGATTGTAGCCCAGAAGTGACCGATGGAACTCTTCAGCTGGCTAGCTCCGGAACAATTGATGTTTGCTCCAGAATCGACGTAAGCTGATAGTCACACGGATAGCAGCTAGCTGTGAGATCCAGGTATAAATGTCCAGTGTTAGCGGTTGAAATCCGGGGACATGGAGAGAAAAATAGGTCCGGTATGTTCCGATCCGAGCCGTGTCATACAAAACTGGCGATAGATTTTCGAGCTAAAGGATAGCTGATGACCACAAACCGTGGTTAGCTGAATACTAACAAGAATACCAGTAAAGAAGCTAACTAGCTTCTGATTAGCTTCTGGTTAGCTTCTGGTTAGCTTCAGGCTAGCTTCTGGCTAGCATCTATGGAGGATTGTAGATTTGAGGTAAATAATACTTTCTTTAAAAAATATATAAATTGGTGAGGCGGGTTGCAGGAGAGTGTTTTGAAGATGAGTTTATGGAAAATAAAAATATATATATATAAAAATGTATGCAAGGAAAGTTGTAAAGCAAAATCTACAATGGAACGGTTAAAAAATAAACATATCCAGGTGTTAGAATGGCCAAGTCAAAGTCCAGACCTGAATCCAATCGAGAATCTGTGGAAAGAACTGAAAACTGCTGTTCACAAATGCTCTCCATCCAACCTCACTGAGCTCGAGGAATGGGAAAAAATTTCAGTCTCTCGATGTGCAGAACTGATAGAGACATACCCCAAGCGACTTACAGCTGTAATCGCAGCAAAAGGTGGCGCTACAAAGTATTAACTTAAGGGGGCTGAATAATTTTGCACGCGCAATTTTTCAGTTTTTGATTTGTTAAAAAGGTTTGAAATATCCAATAAATGTCCTTCCACTTCATGATTGTGTCCCACTTGTTGTTGATTCTTCACAAAAAAATACAGTTTTATATCTTTATGTTTGAAGCCTGAAATGTGGCAAAAGGTCGCAAAGTTCAAGGGGGCCGAATACTTTCGCAAGGCACTGTATATATATATATACGGGACTCGACAAGACGAGGACAAAGATGTCTGACTGCTATGCCATCTTGGAGCAAAAAATTGACAAGCCTCCCCCTTTTTCCTCCAAGCATAACGATGGTCATTATGGCCAAACAGTTCTATTTTTGTTTCATCAGACCAGAGGACATTTCTCCAAAAAGTATGTTCTTTGTCCACATGTGCATTTACAAACCATAGTCTGGCTTTTTGGTTTTGGAGCAGTTGCTTCTTCCTTGCTGAGCGGCCTTTCAGGTTATGTCGCTATAGGACTCGTTTTACTGTGGATATAGATACTTTTGTACCTGTTTTCTCCAGCATCTTCACAAGGTCCTTTGCTGTTGTTCTGAGATTGATTTGCACTTTTCGCACCAAAGTACATTTATCTCTAGGAGACAGAACGCGTCTCCTTCCTGAGCAGAAGGACGGCTGCATGTTCCCATGGTGTTTATACTTGCATACTATTGTTTGTACAGATGAATGTGGTACCTTCAGGCATTTGGAATTTGTTGCCAAGGATGAACCAGACTTGTGGAGGTCTACAATTTTATTTCTGAGGTCTTGGCTGATTTCTTTTGATTTTCCCATGATGTCAAGCAAAGAGGCACCTAGTTTGAAGATAGGCCTTGAAATACATACACAGGTACACCTCCAATTGACTCAAATGATGTCAATTAGCCTATCAGAAGCTTCTAAAGCCATGGCATACTTTTCGGGACTTTCCAAGCTGTTTAAAGGCACAGTCAACTTAGTGTATGTAATCTTCTGACCCACTGGAATTGTGATACAGTGAATTATAAGTGAAATAATGTGTCTGTAAACAATTGTTGGAAAAATGACTTGTGTCATGAACAAAGTAGATGTCCTATCCGACTTGCCAAAACTATAGTTTGTTGACAATACATTTGTGGAGTTGTTGAAAAACGAGTTTGAATGACTCCAACCTAAGTGTTTGTAAACTTCCGACATCAACTGTATATGATGAATTACAGAAGAGGGTTTTAGGACAAGTGTTTTGCACACTGACTCATAGCTAAGGAAGACTCATAAAATATTACCAAGGCAGCTTTTCTGGTTTGAAATGCATGTACACATTCACATACACACACTCCCCTTTCTGGTTTGAAATGCATGTACACATTCACATACACACACTCCCCTTTCTGGTTTGAAATGCATGTACACATTCACATACACACACTCCCCTTTCTGGTTTGAAATGCATGTACACATTCACATACACACACTCCCCTTTCTGGTTTGAAATGCATGTACACATTCACATACACACACTCCCCTTTCTGGTTTGAAATGCATGTACACATTCACATACACACACTCCCCTTTCTGGTTTGAAATGCATGTACACATTCACATACACACACTCCCCTTTCTGGTTTGAAATGCATGTACACATTCACATACACACACTCCCCTTTCTGGTTTGAAATGCATGTACACATTCACATACACACACTCCCCTTTCTGGTTTGAAATGCATGTACACATTCACATACACACACTCCCCTTTCTGGTTTGAAATGCATGTACACATTCACATACACACACTCCCCTTTCTGGTTTGAAATGCATGTACACATTCACATACACACACTCCCCTTTCTGGTTTGAAATGCATGTACACATTCACATACACACACTCCCCTTTCTGGTTTGAAATGCATGTACACATTCACATACACACACTCCCCTTTCTGGTTGTGTATCTAGAAGAAGAGTGGTAGTGACAGGAGCAGAGCTCAGTCGGCAGCTTGCCACAAAGGCAGTTAACTGTCCCTCAGAGCACTCTGCCTTCTATGTGTCTGCTCTGTGTGTGTGTGTGTGTGTGTGTCCGTGTGTGTGTGTGTGTGTGTGTGTGTGTGTGTGTGTGTGTGTGTGTGTGTGTGTGTGTGTGTGTGTGTGTGTGTGTGTGTGTGTGTGTGTGTGTGTGTGTGTCCGTGTGTGTCCGTGTGTGTGTGTGTGTGTGTGTGTGTGTGTGTGTGTGTGTGTGTGTGTGTGTGTGTGTGTGTGTGTGTGTGTGTGCGTGTGTCCTTGTGTGTTTGTCTGCCAATTTTGCATGACTGATTCTTTATTTGGTCCTACTAACTGAAGATGAGACATGAAATGTCCGTTGGGAAGATTGGGAGAATTTGATTCGCTTTCGAATGTAAGAAAACATATTGAGGCAGGTTTTTGCTCTAACCCTCCCCTCCCCCTCCCTTCGTGCCACACTTCAGTCTGTGGTTAGAAACTGAATCTACCGGTAGGCGCATGCAACAGTGTACTCTGACCTCAAGTCTCAATATTACCATAATAGAAGTAAAAACAAAATAATTTTACCTAAGAAGAAAACCAAAACTTTTCATATTGAGTAATTAGGGATTGGGATGTTCAATGTCCATCACAAACTAAAATCAGTTTGTATTTTGTTCTAATCGAGTGCCTTGTTTATTCTAGATGAGATCACAGAGCTACGTAAACAACTTGATTTATGGCATTTTTCATATCAGGCTTTAGCTTCAATCATGGGATAATGGTTTATAATCTATTACATTTCTAATAAACACACATTCGGGAGGAAAATGGAGAGCAATCAAATGCATAGCTGCAGCCAACTGCACCTTCTCACAACATGTACATCAACCACATATCTCAGTTCTTGGTTTGATCCAAGCATGACAGTCTACAGTGCATTCTAAAAGTATTCAGACCCCGTCACTTTTTCCACATTTTGTTACGTTACAGCCTTATTCTAAAATGAATTCAAACATTTTTCCCTCATCAATCTACACACAATACCCTGTAATGATGAAGCAAACACATCCTCTCAAGCTCTTTCAGGTGGGATGGGGAGCATCACTGCACAGGTGTTTTCAGGTCTCTCCAGAGATGTTCAATCGTGTTCAAGTTCGGGCTCTGGCTGGGCCACTCAAGGACATTCAACGACTTGTCTCGAAGTCAGTCCTATGTTGTCCTGGATGTGTGCTTAGGGTCGTTGTCCTGCTGGAAGGTGAATGTTTGCGCCAGTCTGAGGTCCTGAACGCTCTGGAGCAGGTTTTCATCAAAGATGTTGCTCCATTCATCTTTCCCACGATTTTGACTAGTCTCCCAGTCTCTGCCCCACAGCATGATGCTTCCACCACACACCGTAGGGATGGTGCCAGGTTTCCTCCAGATGTGACGCTTGCATTCAGGCCAAAGAGTTCAATCTTGGTTTCTTCAGACCATAGAATCTTGTTTCTCATGGTCTGAGAGGCTTTAGGTGCCTTTTGGCAAACTCCAAACACAAGCAGGCTGTCATGTGCCTTTTACTGAAGAGTGGCTTCCATCTGGTCCCTCTACCATGAAGGCCTGATTGGCAGAGATGGTTGTTCTTCTGGAAGGTTCTCCCATCTCAAAAGAGGAACTCTGGAGCTCTATCAGAGAGACCATCATGTTCTCCTCCCTGACCAAGGCCCTTCTCCCCTGATTGCTCAGTTAGACTGGGCTGCCAGCTCTAGGAATAGTCTTGGTGGTTCCAAACTTCTTCCATTTAAGAATGAAGGAGGCCACTGTGTTATTGGGGACCTTCAATGCTGCAGAAACATTTTGGTACCCTTCCCCAGAGCTGTGCCTCAACACAATCCTGCCTCGAAGCTCTACTGACAATTCCTTTGACCTCATGGCTTGGTTTTTGCTCTGACATGCATTGTCAACTGTGTGACCTTATATAGACAGGTGTGTGCCTTTCTAAATCATGTCCAATCAATTTAATTTACCACAGGTGGACTCCAATCAAGGATGATCAATGGAAACAGGATGCACCTGAGCTCAATTTTGAGTCTCATATCAAAGGGTCTGAATACTTATGTAAATATGGTATTTCTGTTTATTTTTAATACATTTGCAGAAATAAGAAAAACACTTTTTTTTTGCTTTGTATTTATATGGGGTATTGTGTGTAGGTATGATGAGGATTTTAAAATGTATTTAATACATTTTAGAATTTTGTTATGCTTTAATGTAACAAAATGTGGAAAAAGTGAAGTGGTCTGAATACTTTCCTAATGCACTGTATATAGAGCTCAATCCTTAAAGAGTGACTGCCACTAAAAAGCAACTTCTGGTTTTGAAAATGGCCTATGTGGCATCGATATGAGCCAGAAGCATTTATTCTAGTGTCAAAATTGACTACACAGTGTAAAAAGTAGAATTTTGGTCATAAAGTCAGTCTCATCCAAAACCTGAGATTTGCGAGATGATGGGACAAAATGGTATGACATGGAATGAAAGGCGCCGTAACAGTTTTCAATGGGTTGGGTTTCAAATGTTTAATCGTGCTCACATCCTGTCTGTGCCTCCCTATAGTATCCTGTCTTACTGTAACAGTGGAGGGCCTCAGCTCTGGCCCCATGCCTAAGATCTGCATGTGATGAAGCATAGACATACACAGAAAACTAGTGTAGTCTAGGGCTGGGGCCTAGACATTCTTACCTTTGCTACATTCCTGGCCCAGGCCTTTGTGGAGGTACCTACAGTACCGCTAGTGGATGGGACCGAGACTGAGGATGTACAGAGCACAGGCCACACTGTAGCCTCCCCAGTTAGACACTTCTACAACACAGAGAGAGACCGGGGTAAAGAGGATGAGTAGGATGAGATTCAAAACACTATTTACTACAATGTTTCTCACAGTCTCCCTCATACACTCTTTTAGTAATGCGATCTCATGATCTAATTCAATTTTCGAAGATGACAAAACACAAATGGTAATAGGCTGGGACCATGAGGTAATTAAACCTGCTTCTGTCTTTGCTGTGAGAGTAAACCAATATCCCGTAAACCTGGGTCACTAAATCACGTTTCCAGTTCAAGTTTCAGGAACCAGCTTTGAGAGCTCTTTCTGTTATGAAAAGCGCTATACAAGTTCAATTATTATTATTAAGTGTCATGCGTAATGAATTCATTGGAAATCTCACTTGAGCTGTGTGTACGGAGGACAGGGTGGCAGGACAGCGGCGGTGTGGGGTCACAGATATGGTCAGGGGTCACATAATGATCAAACAGAGGAGAGGACACAACACACATATGGAAACTACTTCTGCTCTGGTCTCAATTAATCACGGTGAGAGGATGTCTGACTCTCTGCTTCAGCGAGCAACACACTTCCTGGCTATATGGAATGCACTTAGTAATACACAACCCTTGCGTCAAACCTGAGTCAACCACCCTTCTGCCTGTAAGGGGCACTGGAGAATGTGAGCGCTCCAATCTGCTCATAGGAAATCTAAAAGCGGTATCTAATAATATAATATAGTAATCATGTAAGAATGGATCGCTAAAGGCGACTCCACATGTAAATACATGTTTAAATGAATACATTTACAGGTGAAGTCAGCAGCCATGTCACAGGTTATCAGGCTCCCGTTGGGCATGTGTTCCCTCACTGCCTCCTTCAACTTGCCCACGTCCACCTTGTTCCCTCCATCCCCTATCCCTGTTCACACACACACACACACACACACACACACACACACACACACACACACACACACACACACACACACACACACACACACACACACACACACACACACACACACACACACACACACACACACACACACACACACACACACACACACACACACACACACACACACACACATTTAAGTCTATATTGAGACAGGCATATTCTCGTAAAGATCTGTGTGCATACTTGGTGGACCTGTCGTTAACTGAATACCGGACTCCATATCATCTGTGCTGATGCCCTGGATGGTGCTGGCTGTGGTGAACAGGTCGTATAGGCTCCACCAGGTGCTTGATGTTCACTCCTTTCATGCAGAGTTTCCCATTGATGCTCTGCCACTGCTTTCTATCGCCACCAAGTGGTCAAACCTGAGCATGAAAGACTAAATTGACCCTCATGAATAGGATGGCGTGAGAGGTTGGCTGATATGGGTTTGGGTGTTGTTAAGAATGTGTGTGTGTGTGTGTTGAAAGCTGAGCTTCTTAGGGTCTCCATCATGACACAGGCAGTGCTGTGTCTGGGCTGTTGTCTTGGTAACTGAGCAGTGGTACGACTGTCTTTATCTTACCTTGTAACACACAGGTCAGACTTTAGAGGTCAGCCAAACATACTGTTTCCATTGTATCTACAACTTGATTGGAGTCCACCTGTGGTAAATTCAATTGATTGGACATGATTCTGGAAAGGCACACACCAGTCTATATAAGGTCCCACAGTTGACTGTGCATGTCAGAGCAAAAACCAAGCCATGAGGTCCAAGGAATTGTCAGTAGAGATTCGAGACAGGATTGTGTGGAGGCACAGATCTGGAGAAGGATACCAAAACGTTTCTGCAGCATTGAAGGTCCCCAAGAACACAGTGGCCTCCATCATTCTTAAATAGAAGAAGTTTGGAACCACCAAGACTATTTCATAGAAATGGCCGCCTGGCCAAACTGAGCAATCGGGGAGAAGGGCCTTGGTCAGGGAAGTGACCAAGAACCCGATAGTCACTTTGACAGAACACAAGAGTTCCTCTTTGGAGATGGGATAACCTTCTAGAAGGACAACCATCTCTGCAGCTCTCCAACAATCAGGCCTTTATGGTAGAGGGACCAGACGGAAGCCACTCCTCAGTACAGCCTGCTTGGAGTTTGCCAAAAGGCACCAAAAGATTCTCAGACCATGAGAAACAAAGTTCTCTGGTCAGATGAAACCAAGATTTAACTCTTTGGCCTGAATGCCAAGCGTCACATCTGGAGGAAACCTGGCACCATCAGCATCATGCTGTGGAGATGTTTTTCAGCGGCAGGGACTGGCAGACTAGACAGGATCGAGGGAAAGATGAACGGAGCAAAGTACAGATTGATCCTTGTTGAAAACCTGCTCCAGAGCGTTCAGCACCTCAGACTGGGGTCGAAGGTTCACCTTCCAATGGGACAATAGCCCTAAGCACACAGACAAGACAACGCAGGAGTGACTTCTGGACAAGTCTCTGAATGCCCTTGAATGGCCCAGCCAGAGCCCGGACTTGAACCTGATCGAACATCTCTGGAGAAACCTGAAAGTATCTTTGCAGCGATGCTCCCCATCCAACCTGACAGAGCTTGAGGGGATCTGCAGAGAAGAATGGGAGAATCTCCCAAATACAGGTGTGCCAAGCTTGTAGCATCATAAGCAATAAGACTCAAGGCTGTAATCACTGCCAAAGGTGCTTCAACAAAGAGTGAAGGGTCTGAATGCTTTTGTAAATGTGATATTTCCTTTTTATTATTATTTGTAATACATTTGCAAAAATGCCCAAACCTGTTTTGCTTTGTCATTATGGGGTATTGTGTGTATATTGATGAGGGAAAAAACTATTTCATCCATTGTAGAATAAGGCAGTAACAAAATGTGGAAAAAGTCAAAGGGTCTGAATACTTTCCAAATGCACTGGATATATATATATATATATATATATATATATATATATATATATATATATATATATATATATATATATATATATATATACAAAAGTACGTGGACACCCCTTCTTAGTGGATTGGGCTATTTAAGCCATATCCATTGCTGACAGGTATATACAAATTAGCACACCGCCATGCAATCTCCATAGACAAACATTATGAAGTGGAAATGTCTATGAGCAACAACGGCTCAGCCGCGAAGTGGTACGTCACACAAGCTCACAGAACGGGACTGCCGAGTGCTGAAGTGCATATCGTGTATAAATTGTCGGCCCTCGGTTGCAACACTCACTACCGAGTTCCAAACTGCCTCTGGAACCAATGTCAGCAAAGAAACCGTTCGTCGGGAGCAGACGCACGCAGGCCTAAGTTCACCATGTGCAATGCTAGGTGATGGCTGGAGTGGTGTAAAGCTCGCAGCATTGGACTCTGGAACAGCGGAAACAGCAACAATTCACCCTGGACAAACAGTGCACGGATGGATACCCATCTACCCTTGAAGCTACAGCCCATGTAGAAGCTGACCATGTCCTGTAGCTGACCACTGTAGGACATCAGGCTGGACACGCTGGATACCAGCAGGCTGTCCTCAAACACACACAGTACTGGGGACATAGAAATGCTTTTGATATTGTACTCTATCGTTTTTGTAAAGCAACAGACAGACAGACAGAGTGTTAGGAATACTCTGGAGAGGCTGTTTGAATGCTATTACTGTTGATCAAACAGAAACAGCTCTCTCCTTGCCTACTGAATATCAATTGGAAACTCAGTGGAAAATACCCTTACCTAGTTTCCTTTCCTGAGAACATGGACTGGAGCCTAAATTCCCACAATGCAGCCTTGATTTATTTAAAGTCTCTGCACACAGTGAAACAACAACAGTACTTTTATTCCAGTGTGAAATGTCGGAAAACAAAAGGGGGAGGAGGGTAGAGTTAGTGATTACAAAACGTATTTTAAACACAGGGTCATGTCCTGGAAATCACTACATGAATACAAGACAGATTATCCTCATGTTAAATCTGCATGGTCACTCAGAGCATTTATTTTGTCTGGCCTGAACTGCTACAGTATATTCTAAGCAAAGGCTGTTCAATAATTGACCATGTTACATACTCCAACCAGGGAATATTTTAAGGGATGCACATTTAAGTACATGTCTGCACATACAAGAACCCTACATGGGTAGTCAAGTGATTGTTTCAAGACATAAAAATCACCATCCAAGTTACATAACACTGTCTGGAGTTATCACATGGCATTGATTGTTTTTTCGTCTCAAAACTACATTTGACTCGTCAATATTGTGTTTTTATTTTTTTTATCTGTATTTTGCGTTGTTGTATCATTGTGTAGTGACACATAAATACATTTTTCTAACTATAACTCGGTTTGCTTTTTGTACGGTGCATGTTATTGTGGTATTTCTATTGTGATGCTTGTCGGATTAGGTGTTTCAGGCAGTACCTGATGTCTTCTTCTGTAGCGAGAGGTGGACAGCCCCACTCCCCAGGGTGACTCCTGTACAGCAGGGGCAGAGGGCTTGAGTTGGCATTTCAGAACGCCTCAGACATCCGATAGGCCCTTTATGGAGCAGCACCACATTGGCCTGCTGGTAGCCTGTCAACCAGACGCATGGAAATAGATGAGTCAGATTAGTCACTGAATTGTATTGTTTTTAGTCAATAAAGTTGATTTTTAAAATGTGCCTCTATGAAGATAGAGAAAAAGTGATTCATTAAATGTTTGAGCTCCTAACATGCACCAGGTTGCATTCAATAATTAACCATTGTATTAAAACACTAACTGCACGTAATCCATTATACTGCACAGTAGGTCTAGAGAACAACTTGTTACTTTCTTATCCTTTGTTGCCATGCTAAATGTCAAATTTCACTCTGACAATACAGCTGGTTGAAAATAGAGGAGAACTGTCATTGGCTGAAAATACCATTGTCTTTTGCCTGTTTTGTCATTGATTGGATTAGACAGATTTACAGTACCAGTCAAATGTTTGGACACCTACCCATTCAAGGGTTTTTCTTTATTTTTTACTATTTTCTACATTGTAGAATAATAGTGAAGACATCAAAAATATGAAATAACACATGGAAAACAAATAACACATTGAAAAACAAATGATAGTCCCACTAAGCGTAAACCAGATGGCATGGAGTATCACTGCAGAATGCTGTGGTAGCCATGCTAGTTAAGTGTGCCTTGAATTCTAAATAAAACATTGAAAGTGTCACCAGCAAAGCTCCCCCACACCATCACACCTCCTTATCCATGCTTCACGGTGGGAACCACACATGCAGAGATCACCCGTTCACCTACTCTGTGTCTCACAAAGACACGGCGGTTGGAACCAAAAATCTCAAATTTGGACTCATCAGACCAAAAGGACAGATTTCCACCGGTCTAATGTCCATTGCAAGTCTCTTCTTATTATTGGTGTCGTTTAGTAGTTGTTTCTTTGCAGTAATTCGACCATGAAGACCTGATTCACGCAGTCTCCTCTGAACAGTTGAGATGTTTCTGTTACTTGAACTCTGTGAAGCATTTATTTGGGCTGCAATATCTTAGGTTGCTAACTCTAATGAACATATCCTCTGCAGCAGAGGTAACTCTGGGACTCCCTTTCCTGTGGTCAGCCAGTTTCATCATAACGCTTGATGGTTTTTGCGTCTGCACTTGAAGAAACTTTCAAAGTTCTTGAAATGTTCCGGATTGACTGACCATCATGTCTTAAAGTAATGATGGACTGTCGTTTCTCTTTTCTTTTTTGAGCTGTTCTTGCCATAATATGAACTTGGTCTTTTACCAAACAGGGCTATCTTCTGTATACCACGCCTACCTTGTCACAACACAACTGATTGGCTCAAATGCATTAAGAAGGAAAGAAATTCCACAATTAACTTTTAACAATTGCATTCCAGGTGACTACCTCATGAAGCTGGTTTAGAGAATGCCAAGAGTGTGCAAAGCTGTCATCAAGGCAAAGGGTGGCTACTCTGAAGAACCTCAAGTATAAAATATATTTTGATTCGTTTTTTTTGGTTAGTAGATTATTTCATATGTGTTATTTCATAGATTTGATGTCTTCATAATTATTCTACAATGTAGAAAATAGTACAAATAAAGAAAACCCCTGTAATGATTAGGTTTGTCCAAACTTTTGACTGGTACTGTAGGTGATCATCATATGAAGCTCCATGTCTCTGTTCTGTAACTAAGATGAAAGTGGAAGTGGTGTTACCTGGATGTCTTACCTGAGCACATTCTAGTGGTGGTGGCCTTGCACAAACTCGTCTTTGCACTGAATACAGTCTGAGTCAGTGAGTGACCTTGTTATTTCAGGTGTGAAACATGCTCACACCTGAAATGAGAGGTAGTCAACAATCATATACACTGAGTAACTCTACCTACTGTGCATGTACAGATGAAGTCGGAAGTTTACATACTCCTCAGCCAAATACATTTAAACTCAGTTTTTCACATTTCCTGACATTTAATCCTAGTAACAAATCCATGTCTTAGGTCAGTTAGGATCACCAATTTATTTTAGAATGTGAAATGCCAGAATAATAGTAGAGCGAATGATTTATTTCAGCTTTAATTTCTTTCATCACATTCCCAGTGGGTCAGAAGTTTACATACACTCAATTAGTATTTGGTAGCGTTGCCTTTAAATTGTTTAACTTGGGTCAAACGTTTCGGGTAGCCTTGCACAAGCTTCCCACAATAACTTGGGTATATTTTAGCCCATTCCTCCTGACAGAGCTGGTGTAACTGAGTCAGGTTTGTAGGCCTCCTTGCTCGCACACACTTTTTCAGTTCTGCCCACAAATCTTCTATGTGTTTGAGTTCAGGGCTTTGTGATGGCCACTCCAATACCTTGACTTTGTTGTCCTAAAGCCATTTTGCCGCAACTTTGAAAGTATGCTTGGGGTCATTGTCCATTTGGAAGAACCATTTGCGATCAAGCTTTAATTTTCTGACTGATGTCTTGAGATGTTGTTTCAATATATTAACATAATTGTCCTCCTCATAACGCCATCTACTTTGGGAAGTGCACCAGACCCTCCTGCAGCAAAGTACCCCCCCCCCCCCCCCCCCCACAACATGATGCTGCCAACCCTGTGCTTCACGGTTGGGATGGTGTTCTTCGGCTTGCAAGCCTCCCCCTTTTTCCTCCAAACATAACGATGGTCATTATGGCCAGACAGTTCTATTGTTGTTTCATCTGACCAGAGGACATTTCTCCAAAAAGTGCAATCTTTGTCCCCATGTGCAGTTGCATACCGTAGTCTGGCTTTTTTTATAGAGGTTTTGGAGCAGTGTCTTCTTCCTTGCTGAACGGCCTTTCATGTTATGTTGATATAGGACTCGTTTTACTGTGGATATAGATACTTTTGTACATGTTTCCTACAGCATCTTCACAAGGTCCTTTGTTGTTGTTCTGGGATAGATTTGCACTTTTCTCACCAAAGTGCATTCATCTCTAGGAGACAGAATGCATCTTCTTCCTGAGTGGTATGACGGCTATTTTTTATACCTTTATTTTACTAGGCAAGTCATTTAAGGACAAATTTTTATTTTCAATGACGGCCTAGGAACAGTGGGTTAACTGCCTGTTCAGGGGCAGAACGACAGATTTGTACCTTGTCAGCTCGGGGATTCGAACTTGCAACCTTTCGGTTACTAGTCTAACGCTCTAACCAGTAGGCTACCCTGCCGGTCCCATGGTGTTTATAATTGCACACTATTGTTTGTACAGATTAACATGGTACCTTCAGGCGTTTGGAAATTGCTCCCAAGAATGAACCAGACTTGTGGAGGTCCACAATTTTTTTCCGGTCTTGGCTGACTTCTTTTGATTTTCCCATGACGTCAAGCAAAGAGGCACTGGGAAATACAGGTACACCTCCAATTGACTCAAATTATGTAAATTAGCCTATCAGAAGCTTCTAACACCATGACATCATTTTCTGGAATGTTCCAAGCTGTTTAAAGGCACGGTCAACTTAGTGAATATAAACTTCTGACCCACTGGAATTTTGATACAGTGAATTATAAGTGAAATAATCTGTCTGTAAACAATTGTTGGAAAAATTACTTGTCATGCATAAAGTAGACATCCTAACCGACTTGCCAAAACTAGTTTCTTAACAAGACATCTGTGGAGTGGTTGAAACACTTTAATGACTTGGAGTCATTAAAACTTGTTTATGTAAACTTCAGACTTCAGCTGTATATACCCTGGATTTCTGATGCTATGTATTGGCCAATGAGAGGCTTTGAAGCCACCGGTCGGCCATATTGGCCCTCCTCAGAAGAAGCAGTCCTCCACAGGAATGAATGGAAGTCTACAGTATTTCAAATAAACGTTTCAAGGACAGAAGGACATGCATGTATTTAAGTATGTTTTTGTTGTATTGGGAATAGCATACTTCCTAAAAAATGATACTTTAAGGAAAACATTTAAAAAACGTATTTGTATATTTAGCTTGTATAATATAATTGAAAAGTATGCATAAAGGTGTCTGTTATTGAATAAACGTGGCAAAAACAAATGTAGACATTCATTTATTTATTATTGACAATGGTTGGGGAGTGCAAAGATGGAGGCGCAGTGGCTTCAAAACAGTGCCCCATCAGTCATCTAATCTGCGTTATGAATCATTGTCACTTACCTTGGATGTTTTATATTTGGGTTTTCTTTTTGTGAGAATAAAGACAATACTGGATCAGAAATCTCACCACAGATTTTCTAAACCATCTTTGACCTCACAGTGGAGTCAATTCCATAACAATACAATACCATTCAAGCCATCAACCATACAATAAGTGTGCATTACGGGATCAAAGAAATACATTTAGAGAGAACCATAGGCATTTATGAACAGTATTATTTAATGTGTCCACCATATGATTCTTTAGATAATCATGATTCATATAACAATATACAGAATTATTTTAAAATATTTTGATGATTATTGCTTTACAGTAAAATGCATTGGTTGGATACATCCACTTATAGCAAGACAAATACATTCAAGTTACACACCAATGTCTTAAATTTAAGTTGTTTTCTTAATAACTCCATACCAAAAGGTCTTTATCAATTTGGATGAATGACCTTATGACCCTTCGCTCACAGTGAACCAGGTCACATTTACTCAAGAGGTTGTACATAATTGCGTATGTAACAACAGAAACAAAGAGTGTGTGTGTGTGTGTGAGAGTGCGATGAACAAGTGAACGTATGTGTGTGTTGTGTTCATGCTCTGCAGTGCAGTCAAGTTTGTGGTCTCTCCCACTCAAGTCCTCTTCGACAAAGGTAAACAACAGCAGTGGGTATCTAGTGAGATATGACGCTGTATGCATACAGAGCTATAATCAACATCAGTATAGTGCAGTGCAGTGCTTGCTAACAACATGGATCTGACCCTACAGGAGAGCCTCATCCCCACCTAGTGACAATACGTTTTGAAACTTAAAAGATATCGACTATTCCGTTCATTTCAAAATGTATTGTTAATAAAATGACACAATACACATCCCTTAGTTAATATGTAATAACAACAACTAAAACCCATGGCAAACAAAAATGATATTGCCATGACATGAATAGAATAACGTTTTAGGAATGGAATAAATGAAGTGAGATTTAAAAGTGAATGATATGGCCACTTTCTCCATGACTACTTTTCAAAATGTCCTTGGAGTTCAGAAGAGTTGCACAAGACAAATACAGGTGTAGAGCTCCCACCCCGGCATGGCGTTTGCAACGCCAGGATAGTGGGTCCGATTCCCGGGACCACCCATATGTAAAGTGTATACATGCATGACTAAGTCGCTTTATAATAAAAGCATCTGCTAAATAGCATATTTCATTATATATTACATAACACAACAGGGTTGAGTTCATTTGTTATTGCACCAGAAACTACCACAGAGAGTGTGTGTGTGTGTGTGTGTGTGCGTGCGTGCGTGCGTAAGCATGTGTGAGTATGGAGTAAACATTTGACAAGTGCATGTGTGTTTGTGTGTGCATAAGTGTTTGCTTGTACTTGTATCGTATGAATGCCTTCAGCATCTTCAATAAAACATTTTTTAATGCATAATATGCTGTATCATCCTTGCCTGGTCCTCTTTTTATTGAGATTGCATATATGTGTTTATATTATATATACCACACACTGCATCCAATGTCTGCTTTTCAACACAGAAAACAGTGACAACACTTTTCAACACCGATACACCACCAACACCCTACACACTCACGACTGACTGACACCGATACAGACTCCACCCTCTGTTCCCACAGCAACCTCTGAACTGGGTCGTGTTCGTTAGGCACCAAACAGAAGAAAACGGACTGAAACAGGGAGCAACTACTTAAGTTTCAAAATGTTTTCCTTTGTGTGCCCTGATGAACACGACCCATAACGAGGTCAAGAAGTCAGTCAAAAATGGGCAGAGGGCGACTCGACTCGTAGCTGCCAATATTTGGAGGTCGACGGGTGGACGAACAGGGTGATGATCCAATCCCATCCCACTAAGCTTCTGCTCTGGGGAGCAATAAATAAACACTGCCTCGCATCCCATCATGCATTTAGAGAAGACATAATCACAGAGAAAGAGAGAGCCAGGAGGAGGCGAAGGAGGAGAAGGATGATTTGGGGCAGGGTAAGGGGGAGAGAAGGAAGCAGTTTAAAATATCTACGCAGGAACTGCATCCCACTTTGCCCGACTGGCAGAAGAAAAGAAGCACTGGGATCACAACGAGAGGCCCTCAGCTTGTGCATGTCGGGTCATATTTACATAAACACACACACACACAACATAAATACGTTTGCCATTGTGCAGCACAGATCCCCATCCATGGTCCCGGTCATGGTCGTATCCTTCCTGGTTTGTGTCACAATAATACTCACTCCCATAGCAACCAGCCAGTGGCATAGGGATCCACTCTGTTTAGACCACTGGGGGGCAGCAGCAGCTCTTCAGCCCTCTGAGACAGACAGACTGGTGCACAGGGAGGAGAGGGAACTGAACAGAGTACAAGACTTGGCCTTGTTAGGAGCTGAAGATATCAAATACACAATGCATTTTTTTTCTTTTTAAACAAATCAACACGACTCAGGCGTACGAGCCTGGCTCTGGATCCTCCAACAGTATGCCAAAATAAATCCATGCTTTTCCTCAGCCAAAGGGCCCAAGTCCTGTTCCCCGTACACTCAAGCCATCTGTAAAATCCTCATCCACCAAGCACCAAGGGGGACACAGTCTCCCAAGAGGTTTTCTCCTCTCCACAGTGGAGCTGAATACTAATAGACACTCCCCCTCCCATTCTTGCAATCTCTCACCTACTTCCACTCACACTCAAATACGGAACATGGCGTGTCAGTCTTGTCTTGGTCAGCAGTTTCTTGCAGTTGGAGAGTGTCCAGAAACAGAAGAAGCACAGGTTCTCCCCTGGACTCTCCACTCCCTGCCAGAGAGAAAGAGGATGCTGCCTTCTCCCTTTCTCTCCTTACTGCACCACACAAAGGAGGAACTAGAACGTTGAACCGTAAAAAATATAATATATTATATGCCATATATATATACTCTAATTATTTTCACACGAAACATCTAAAGTGCAATATGTTCATGAAATGTATTGTTTGTTTTCCTTCCAAAGAAAGACGATAATAGAATAAATCAAAATGGCAATAAATGAAGAATTCATAAATATACAGAGAGGGCTGCTTGGGTCCTCCCAGACCGGATGAGATACAAACAGACGAGGAAGGTGGTGTCATGGTGGTCCATGGTTATATTGTAGAGACGAGGAGGGTTTCAAGCAGGTGGGTTCTGTTTAGAGGTGAGCTGTGTTTCTTTCCTTCTGATGGTGATATGCGCTCTGCAGGGAAAGACAGAATAGCCATCTGTTCCTCTGAGTTAGTAAGGAGAATCCATACGGTTCTGTTCGTATCTCCTCCTCTAATTGACAGCACAAAAGCATGTGTAGGTAGAGTTGTTTGGGGGACAGAGGATATTGTGGATGAATGTAAAGATCTAGGGAACTGTACATTATGGATAGATAGTGAAGGAACGTAAAAGGGGTATAGTAAGGGCAGACAAATACGTCTGGAATGGGGAAGGAGTGTGTAAAATAAGTGTATGTGGAAATGTACAATTATAGAAATGATTGTGTTAGTTAGCGATTAAGTTTAGATCCAGAGGGCTGTTTGAGTCTATAACTCAGCAGGGACTCCCGTTCTGGTCCCGTGGCCGTCCTACAGCTGCTCCAGACACATGGGCAGATTGACGAAGGTGAAGACGTTGTACTCGATCATGATGGAGAAACACAGGAAGATGACGTACATCACCAGCACGTACACACCCAGCTTCAGGTCCAACTTCCAATGATTCACATGGATCCCCAGAACCTGCAGGGCACAGAGGGAGAGAGGAAACAGTGTCAGAGACAGAGATCATGGGAGAGGGAGAAGAAGGGACAGAGAGAGACACACACACAGAGAGAGAGAGAGTGGGAGAGAGTGCAAAGTTCAAAACGGAGAAACATCTCATTTAACTCACTGTCAGAAACACAGAGCCAAGAAGCAGCACCACAGAGTAGAGCAGCCCTCTGCTGTTGATCATCACCTATATATATATATATATATATATAAACATATATATATATAGAGAGAGAGAGAGGGAGAGAGAGATGGAGAGAGAGAGAGAGATAAATAGAGATAAATAATCTGAGGTCTAGATCGGGATCAAGAGGCATGAGGGCAAACAGTTCCTGGATGTGCTTCCTTTACCTCAGAGCCATAGTCCACAGCCATGGTCTGTATCGCCCAGGGGAGCCCCAGTCCCACCAAGATATCAAAGACATTACTACCAATGGTGTTGGAAACCGCCATATCCCCAAGACCTAGAGAGAGATCGAGATTAAGATATGGAAAATCCTGTACAGACCATAAAGTCTACTGTACACTGGTACTGTACTCAACAATGTGAAGATGAGAGAGCGAGAGAGAGAGAGGGGAGAGTGGTGCTGTACCTTGACGAGCAACAATAAGGCTGGCGATACAGTCGGGGACACTGGTGCCAGCTGCCAGGAAGGTGATGCCCATAATCACATCAGGGATGCCCAGAGTGTAGCCAATTATGGTGACCTGCACACACAGTCACACATTTAACAGATTATACAGAAATCTTCCAAATAGCATGCAAAACGCATGGTAGCATAGTTCGTAGTATATCCAGCACAGCTTGCTACTAGAGGAGACTAGAGGAGAGAGCTTCCCTACCCGATTGGTTATCGTGGAGTCTCGTCACTGACCATTTCTATAAAGTTGGGACTTTTCAACTCCGGTTGCGAAAACAATCAAATTGCTCAGTGTTTCTTTGCGTCTCCCACAAAACGACAGTGACACGTAAGCTCTAAAGAATC